>NC_056719.1:17318521-17331021 GCF_018831695.1 Puntigrus tetrazona
AAGGGCGTGGCTGCCGCTTGGGGGCTGCTGGGGATATCGGGAGCCTGCGTCGCGTTCGCCTGGACCGCTTGACTCTGAAGGCTGTCGTTCTTTTCGCTCGGGTTCTTATCAGATGCTAAAGTGGAGATTGGGGGTTTAGCGTTTGTCCCCTGATTCACAACGTCTGAAAAACAAGCCCCATTAAAAGCAATTAAGAAATTTGCTTTTTCCGTACCATTTCCGATCAAAATGTGGATGCAAAATGCAAAAAATCGAACCTAACCTGATTTATTTATGGCAAAGGTTCGCAGGCAACGTGCATAACGTGAGGTATTAATTTTTTTACGTGCGAAAAGTTCTGATTACATGACGACAAAAACTGCAGTTGTTAGTAATGTAATCCAATACATAAATCTAAACAGGCTACTTTAACATTTCTTTTGGCACAACTAGTTATCACTGATTGATTCCAACAGGATTCATTATATATATATATATATATATATATATATATATATATATATATATATATATATATATATATATATATATATATTGACATAAAAATACAAAACAGAAAGAGAAATGATATTCCATTCTTCTAACATTACATCAAGGTTTCCCAAACCGGGATTCTGCGGAGGGTTTGTGAGTTCAAGCAAATGTTATTATATTATTTCACTGCTATTATATAACCAATTATATAATAAAAATGCAATTGCAGGAATTTTGAAATGTGATATAATCACATTACACGAACTTAATGTTTTGGAATATGATTATGTAACACAGATCACAGTTAGGGACACTCATGTTCACCCGATTTCTTCATTAATCAGGAACAAGCTTTGATATCAATCTCTTTCACAACCTTTTGCTTTACATACAGATCCGGTTCAGATAAACGCCGTGTGATTTCCCTGCGACTGCTTTTAATGATGGTCAACATCAGTTTTTTTAATACACGTTATTCCCGTTTCTGTTTAGACAACAGCAGATGACGATGCAAGTTAGTTTTTCTTTTTTATTCTGCCATATTTAAGTACGGATTACATAAAAAAAAATATCTGAATATTACAATTTTACGTCTAATATTTATAAAATGGCACATCAACAGTTTGTCTAGCCTCAACGTGAAGATGATCTATAGACTTGTCCACAGAAACCAAAACCAGATTGACCAGATTTTCGTGTTACACTTTTACTTTCAGGCGCTACAACAAGGCCCGCAGCTCTATATGACTCATCATGGACTAATATGTAATAAATATGTAATAAATTTGTCAGGAGAGAAAGCTGAAATTTACGCAAGCCTGTTTCCGTCAAGGAATAAAACGTAAGAGGCAATTTAGAGTTTTATTTCTCACAATTCTGAGGGACAAACAGTCAGAATTAAGACACTTGCATACTTGAGTACGGTACAACTCCAGTATGACAGTTGCGAAACTGACCACGTCACAAGCGCACGAGACTTCCGGTATCAGAATAAACAGTGCAAGTTTACTGTGGCGTATTTACGCGACGTTACGCGAACGTGCCTTTAAACGTCCGATAAGAAAGACGTTTGACAAGTGTTTGGGATTCATTTAACCGACAGGCGAAGTTTCGCACGGAGCGCGAGCTCCTTGCGGTAAATGTTTTGACGCCACGGGCCGCGGGGAACAAGCTGATCGTGTTTACGGTTAAATCGTGCACTGACCTTGCGCTTCGGTTTCGCAGCTCACAGAAAGCATCTGCAGTGACAGCAAAACCGCGAATATTCTCATCGCTAAATCTCCGAGTCCCGTCTTCCGCACCGCCGCCATCTTCGGTGCTGACGTCATCAGCGCGCATGCGCCGACGTTCTCTCTGTTCAGAGCCCTTCCCTGACAAAGTGCGCACTATCCACAGCATCTGCCCAAAGTAGTGTTTGAAATGACTAATTACACGTGGACTTGGATACCTTCAGGCTCCATACAGTCCGAGATAATCGCTCGTTCACTTATAATACTTCGTGCCACTCGAGTGCACTACGTAGTGAAGTGCGTGCTCGAATTGGAACACTGACAGGAGCCGAGCAGCGCGCGTCGCTGTCGCAGAAGCTTCGCCGCCTTTTTAAAATTAAATTAAACTCACTTCTCGTCTCTTCACCCAAAAATATCGGGTTTTGTAACCTTTATAAGTATATTACGCGCAGTCCTATATGGCGTATCCGTTCGAGTAGGCTGTTAATTATATTTACAGGTGCGTCTCAAAATAGAACGGCATGGTAAAGTTTATTTATTTTTAATAATTTAACTCAAATTGGGAAACTCGTGCATTTGCGTTTTTTGAGATTTGAGCGAATTGGTTTTGTTTTAATCATTACTATTGAAACAAGCCGACTTAAAGTACTTCAGTCTGTGTGCATTAATAAAACAAAGCAAATGACAAAAAATATTTATATATATATATATATATATATATATATATATATATATATATATATATATATATATATATATATATATATATATTTATTTATTTATGGGTCTGGTGTCACTGCAAGTTAACAGGGTAGAATATTTTCTCAATATTATATTTTTTAATTGAGAATTTCTGCTAAATAATTGCCATTTTTAGGGTACTTTACTTATGCAGATCTATGCTCAAAAAGTCTGCATAAGTAATTTTCCACTAAATCCACTTTTGAGCGCCGTCTTACGTTTTGTCTCTTTCTAGAGAACACACCAGGCAGAAGTGAAATAGGGAAGTGTGTTTATTGCTATAAAAACTGCACAAAAATACTTTATTTTGCATGAAACGATGCGTGACTGTTCTGCTCAGGACTTTTTTTTCCCCCACGTCTGTGATTTTGTGCTTGTCTGCATAGTGCCAAAACCTTTAGCAACCTTTGCGATGAAGTCAACGCGTCTGTAAAAAGTAGCACCAAAAGAGCACCAATTGGGATTTTAAATAAACGTGCATTAGTCGTATTGCAATTGACATACCTCCATGCCAGCCCCGTGGCTTTATGAATGGCATAAACACAACGGATATTAATTTATGCCCTTCACCACAGTTATTAACTTGCTGTAATACTACTTATGATACACAAAAGACAGATTTTGAGAGCAAGAAAGCAGACTGCACAGTCCAGGTGTGGTGTGGTCCAGGTTGAAATGTTTTATTCAACTAAAAGTATCCATACTACTAACTCCACAGTATTCTAATCTCACATTTAGAAACGGAAGACTACATCCAGCTCTTCACCGATTCCGCTCTCCCCGACGCATCAGAAGCTCGTTTCCGATCTCTTTCAGTTCAGGGAGAGCGTCGCCGAAAAGGTACAGGCAGTATGCAGCGAGAAAACAACGACGGACAGGATACACGTGCGTTTCCACTCACACGGACGAGACGAAAAACACGAAACGCACCGGAAAAAGACTACAACTAAAGACGCGAGTGTCGTGGGTTACATACAGGTCCTTTCCACCGAGCTCTGCAGATCAGGAATGTCGTGGCCTAACTTTAGTGTTGTCTGACGCGAACGTCTCCGCCTCCCCAAAAATTAAATATTCTGCCACGTTCAACACCCTAATAAATAACGTGGAGGTTAGTGAAAACGGCCGTTCATGCGCTTCTTTCGTTGGGTTTGACCTAGAGAATACACCGCCGCCGAAGTCGAAGAAGAAGAAGTCGAGCGGCTCTAATGCGTTACTTGACTGAGAACGGAGCGCTTCCTCGGCCGGTGGTCTAAGAGAAACGAGGTGTGTGAGGAGAGGTGGGCAAAAAAAAGAAAGAAAAGTAAAAGAAAAATCAAGTCAGGATTATGGGAATCCCCGGCTTCCTACGCCTCGAACTCCAGACCCAAACCCAGTTTGTGGCCACCTGCGTTAATGTTCTTCCCGTCCAGAAGAGCAGAGAGGGTCAGTTTAATACCTGGATCGAGAGAAGAGGGGAAAACATCAGACAGGAAATGCATTGAAGAGAGCTCGCTGACCCCAAAAACACAGAAAGAACGACACTGAGAAACAGCCTTGCCCTTTAAAGTAGCTGTTCTCTATGTGAACGTCTGCTCAAATCTAATTTATTCTTCAGAATCATTCAGAAATAATCCTAATAGTCCTCGTTTTGTTTCAAGAGAGCAACCATGCATGCGTGTTGCGTTTTCACTTTATTTTATACTCCTTTATTCATTCAATTTTAATAGTTTAGCATTTAATCCTTTTTATTACTCTAGTTCATCATAATCGATAATCATTATAGCCATTTTTAATATTATTTATAATGTACAAGAACAATTCAATATTAGTCGTTTACATTTTATTGTTGTTTTTTTATATTATTTCCTACGGCTGTGGTTTCAAGGGCTGTAGGTTCATGGGATGTTGTGCTCATATAACAGTACTTGTGTGCTTTAGATGAAGTCTGGGCATTGAAACATACGCAGCTAAGGCTATTTAATAAACTCTGCTCCTTTTTAATCATCATCACTTTGCCTCAGTCAACTTTCGGGGTGTTTCGATACCGGACAAGTCCTCCTGTTAACAGGGTTTTGGGCAATTTTACTGATGAGCTGTTCTGTTACCAGACAAAACGGATATTTTCTGATGGGATCTAGATCTTAATTACCCGATTTGCCGCTTATGCAACAGATTTTGTGGAAACGTAACATAAAACATGGTTTTAAAAATAAAAGAGCACATGAAAAAGAAACCATCTTCGAAAACGTATTTCACAACATTACCGCTTTACTGTATTTTTTGATCGAAACAACGCAGCTCCCAAAAACAACTAATTATAATGCATGGTCTGCAAGCTTTGCGAACTTATATGCAATTGTGAACAACGTCACTGAACTGCAATCTGCAATTTTAACCTTTATCTTCATCGGCACCGTGAAAGTGAATGTGGATGTCTATAGATGCGTCTTATTTTAAACCAAACCACACAACATCAAAACAGACCACTCAAAGCTGCCCACTTGGGACAAAAGTCAATGGAGTTCATGTGGAAGTGGCCCCGAACGTGCCAAGCTTCGTCTAAACGCACACTCACCAGGCTTCAAGGTCTGAGTATATCCCAGGCCCACGAGGCTAGAGTTATTCACTTTGGCCTGAAAGAAAAAAACGAAGTCACTGAAGACAAATATAACAGCACTACGTTTAAATGTGCATTACATGTATTGAGACCCATTACAAGCTCTCTTTTATTAGCGTGCGTTATAATGCTTTATCTGCTGTCACAATGCATCACTAAGTTAGAATCACAAATAGGTAGGTTTTATAAATGTACATCGTAACTACTGCTATGATCATTTATCAGAAGATACGACATACTCCAAGGCATTGTGCATGCATTAAGAACACCTTATATAATAATGCACTGGTTTTATAGAAAGCGTCACCCTGTTTTTGGGTTTTCTCTACTATTGCATCTTGAATTTTGGTCGTCAATTTCATACGATATAAAGGTTTGGTGCAACCGGGCGTCATGAAGGAGGTGCCAAAATAAACGACTGCCTTAATATATATGAAATAAAGAAATCAAGGTGCGATGCTGGCGTACCGAGAAGGAAGCGTCGGCGTCGATCTGATACTTGGCTGCGATGCCAAAGCGGGTGTTGCTGTTGCCGGCGGTCCAGGCCAGGTTGACCGCCGTCTCCAGGTTATCATTCACTTTCTGGTAAATGGAGCCACCGAATTCTGTGCCATCATTCCTGCGGTTTTAAAACATCTCATCATCAATGAAGAACACCGGGATTTCTCTGGATGATCACATTTTGACTACACTAAAGAATATTTCTGTCCTTTCTTTGCGTAAATTCACTTGATCC
Organism: Puntigrus tetrazona; assembly: GCF_018831695.1. Lineage (NCBI taxonomy): Eukaryota > Metazoa > Chordata > Actinopteri > Cypriniformes > Cyprinidae > Puntigrus > Puntigrus tetrazona. The sequence continues at coordinate 17,324,298 of NC_056719.1, forward strand.
GTTCAGAGTCTAGGAAAACGAGACCTCGTATCTTCAGTTTGCATCTCAAAGTAAATGGCAATTTCATAGATGTGCATTCATTTTAAAGAGCAGGCTTTTCATTCTGCATTTATTAGGCTGCAAATCAATGCTAAAATTCAAGAATCAAAGTTGTAAAACTCTAAAAGTGGGTCAGAGGTCAAGCGTCTTGGTCTTAAAGGAAATGCCTTTTGGGATGTTTACATATTTGCATCCAGGCGGAGAAAAAAAAATCTTTTTTTGCATTTAATGCTAAGACTTTTACAAATTTGTGACTTTCTGCTCCATCCTGAGACCTTTTTACGGACTTGGTTTGTGAAAGAGTTAATTACGACTTCAAGACCCACATAAACCACATACAGGATAAAGATAGCTGGGGTTGGGTATTTTTACGCAGGGTACGGCTGAAGTATTTTTACAAGACGACAGCATAAAAAGCACGTTTAATTCAGTGTCTGTCTTGCCATTTCTACCTAAACCTGCGTCAGCTTTTTAGCGTAAGAAGGTAAAGCTGAGACCATCTATTTCAATAAAAGACAAATCTGTTGATTGCTGCTTTAATTCAAATATATTGCTAAATATACTGCCTTTTTTCATGATAAGCGAGTTCTAGGGGTCATGCTAGTCCACAGTAAACTACACACAGCCTGCATAACTTAGCCGTGACATTATTGAACTTTACCGATCAGTGTGATCATTTTTGACCATATTTCTAATTTGAGGCTGCATTTCGTCGATTCTGGCACCCAACGGGACAAGATGATATTTTAAGCTCCTTGTGTTTTGAGTGACCCGCCTCTAGTCTTCTCTTTGTTTTTCATCCAGCTAGTGCTGCGAGATAACAGACGTCTTTACATCCGATTGGCCTGGTCGCGCGCCGCTCAGAAAAAAAACAAGCCAATCAGAAGCAAGGCTCGTATATACTAATAAGGCAGGTCAAAACTGACCTGTTTTTGGCAGAGCTCTTGTAAAGGAGGTCTAAAAACATCAAAATGGATTTTAGTATTTAAATTTAAAAAAAAAAAAAAAAAAATTTTTTAAATAAAAATAAAAATAAAAAAAATAAAATTAAAAAAAATATATATTAAAAAAAAAATAAATAAAGAAAATAAAATAATATAAATATATATATATATATATATATATATATATATATATATATATATATATATATATATATATTCTACATCTAAAACTCCAAAAAGGTGCACAATATGGGACATTCAACGAAAGAGGCTCTAACTCACTCCTTAATCTTTGAGCTTCATTGATATAAACAAGCTCCAGACATCAGCTGCAAAGCCCTTCACAAATCCAATCGCCGGGGAATAAACGCGTATAAATAACCCGCCTTTCTAACCTTGAGACAGACTGGCTGGCGCCGTGTTTGGTACCTACACGTTTGTGTGGAGCTGGAACTCGTCGGTCTTGTAGCCCACGGCGAAGTTGCTCTGGGTGACCCGGTTCCTCCCGGCCTCGAAGGTCATCTGGTACCCGGCCAGCCAGCCCTCGAAGCCCACCACCACCGCCCCGTGCACCGCCGTGCCGTTGATGTCGTAGTCCACGTCGCAGCCCAGGTTGATGTGCTCCCGCTGGTAGCCGCTCTTGATCTTCCCGCTCTTCTTGCTACGGGACGTCAGAGGAGAGAGTCATCACCCGAAATCGAGAGGCTGAGATGTAATTACATAAATGGGTGTATTATGAAGCACAGCACTGAGTTCATTTATACATCGGCAGCTCGTGATCCTAACATGCATTTGGGAACCAATCTTTAATAGCTACTAATGAGAGGCTGTAAATCATGTTCAATAGCAAATCACAACTAAGCAGTATTTACAGGTGCATCTCAAGCTAAAATGTCACGGAAAAGTTCATTTATTTCAGTAAATCAACTCAAATTGCGAAACCTGCTTATTAAATAAATCCAATGCGCACAGAACCATTTTTGAGTTGATTAGCTGATTGACAATGTCACCACGTTCTCATTTTTTGAGATTGTGAGCCAAAATCGTCTCGATTAAAGAACCAAAGATTTAAACTACTTCAGTCTTTGTGCATTGAATTTATTTAATAGTTTCACAATTTGAGTTAAATTACTGAAAAACATGAACTTTTCCAAAACATTCTAATTTTTTGAGACGCACCTGTAATTAAGAAAATAAGTACTAAATAATAATAATAATAATGGTTATTAGTAGTCATCATCATCATCCACGTAGCAAAAAAAAATGTGGGGCATATTGTGAATCCCTGCAAGATTTATAAATTTGTATAAAAAAAAAAAAAAAAAAATTATCAGGAGAGAAGGTAAAATAAAAAGAATAAAAAATTATATATATATATATATATATATATATATATATATATATATATATATATATATATATATATATATATATTTATTTATTTATTTTTATTTTTATTATTATTTTTCTCCATTATTAATTTTAAATCGTAAATATACAATGTTGGCAAAATTACCCTCCAAAAAGCAAAAACAAATGACAATTCTGCAGTAGTTTTAAGACACTGAAAACAAACACACCCCTCCCTTTGTATATGACAGGAAATGGCAAACAGAGTCACATACCCGGTGTTCGGAGAGAAGGACGAATCAAACGTCAGCTTCAGGCCTTTAGCCAGCTGAGGAAGAGAGAGCAGCACGTGCGTTAAACGAACAAGAAAGTGACGGACATCCCCTCCGGCGCGGCTCAGGCCTGCGTGTCTCGTACCTGGTCCTCCAGAGTGATCTCCGTGCCCAGGGTGTTGTTGGTGTTCCACTTCTCAGTGAAGGTCAGGCCGTGTTCTGCCCACTTGTACTTGGTCTCCAGCGTTCCTGCGACCTTACTGGTCTCTGTGTTAGCCGAGCCGGAGCTCTTGAACTCCTGCAGCACCGGGACGAGAAACACGCTGAAGCTCGTCACCAAATACTAAGAATTCAGAAGTATAAAAATACTAGCGCTCTCAAACTAAAGCTTGCTTATATATTTATTATGCACATACACACAGTATACGTTTTAAACATAATTACATGCATATATTTAAATTCATATGATGCAAAAATGTATTTTTCTGAACTATATACACGCATGCGTATTTATATAGACGTGAATTGGTATTTTGTTAAATACCGAATGCACGGAATTTGGGTTGTAAAAAGAATTTAAAACTATATAAAACACAGCTCTGATGGTTTTGTCATATTTCAGGCTGTATGTGGATTGCAGTGTTTGCAGAGCTGGAGTGAGACGAGGACACACACACACACACACACACTCTCCCAAGATAAACATCCATGGGTCAATTAGTGCAAACAAGTATGGAGAAAAAAGAAAAAAAAAAGTGGATCACTTCCATGTCGGTGTGATGGTCAATATCTGCTTTTGAGGATCACAGACTCCTTCTGTCACTATTAAAGCACTATTAAACACAACAAGTATTGAGCAGTGTGCTGTACATGAACCATTAAACTAATTCAAATACAATTGACATAAAAAACAAACGAGGTAAGAAAAGCCCTCTCAAAACCCCTAAAAGACAGAAAAGACTGCACCTTCGGGAGTGACCTCAGATGATCTGACCAAAGAACGGAGCAGTACACAAGAACGACCCCAGCTTTTTCTCAACTTCTGTCACTTTTGATATGAAACGAAGCTTTCATTCTGACAGTTTTAATGAAAATAAGAGCTTTAAAAAGTATCAAAATACAACAAGCTTTAACATGATTTATTTCAGATTGTAGACAAAGCAACACTCCTCCTTTTTGTGTTATTTTCTCTCACAATTGTTTTTAATATAAAACCTTTTTTATATTTATATATATATATATATATATATATATATATATATATATATATATATATAAAAACATTTAATATAAAAATTAATTACAAAAATATTATATATATACAAATTTTTAAATAAAGTATTAATAAATTATTAATAAATTTAATTTTTCCCCTAAAATAAAAACAGAAAATAAACTGCTAATTGAAAATAGGATCACAAAAATACTAAAACATTGACACATGACATTTTTAATTAACCTGTTTAATATATTTTACGTTTTATATATATTCATGCTCATACTTGAATAAATCTCTCATGAAAACAAGTTATTACACTTACTTTTTAAATTTTGTGTATTGCCAAAAACAAACTGAATTATAAACAATTACATTAAATCCACACACAAACCACTGCAGTTTAAATATCTGCATATAACTTGATTGCTGTATTCTGGCTTTTCAAAACGTCTTTTTTTTACCGTCTCACCGTATGATTTCACGAGGGAAATATTTACATCTGGACAGAAATCACATCAATATTTCATCAAGTCTGACAGAAAGATAGCTTTGTTTGTTGTGAAATCCACCGATACTTACCAACCCATTCTCTGACCTCGTCTTCAAGTCCAACTTGATAAGGCCGAAACCTGCGAGTGACACAAAACAACGTGTTTTTCTGCTGTAAGGAGTTTTAATAGAGCAGGGAAAAAAATCCCATTCACTTTCTCCATAGGGACATTTTTAATGTCATCTTTACTAGGATGTTAATCGATGCCTGCCTGAAATCCGTAGGAAATAAATCATCATATTTACCAGCTGAGCTCCTCTTAAAAACAAAAAAATACATTACCCATGATTCTAAAAAAAACATCTACCAATCAGGGAAGAGAAATCACACCAAAAGAACTCTTAAGCTCCGCCCACTGTCACAAAACATCATGAATAAGGTCTCCCTGAACTCTATGCGTGATTTGCAGAAAATGTCACTAAATAATGTACACAATCAACATCTTTAAAATGAATTATTTTGCATTTGAGTTTATTCTTTCAACTGAAAAAGTTCAAAGCCTTGCTCTTTTATATTTAAAAGCGTTAGCATTATGGATGTTTGAGAATTATCTTTTTACGTAATGTGCAACAGCTCCAAGCGGTTTTAAACCTGAAAGTGCTCACAGCGTGCGAACTTATCGTCTCTCAAAAAGAAAGAGAAGACTCTGAAAAATAAATCTTCTGGAGCATTCGTTGAACAACGCAGGCTTCGTCAACCAATCAGCCCGGAGAAGACTGGAAAAATAAATCCTGTTTCGGGAATTCCCAAAACTAAAATATGAACCGTTCGTACCCCGTAAAACTTTTTTGGCTTCAAATCAACATGTGAAACAGTTTAGATCATGTCTCATAACTCTTCTTCCTGTAGTTTTTGTTTTTAATAAATGAATGGAACCATTGCGAAACAGAAGCTGCTGATGAAGTGGGCGGGCTGTTCTATATTGACTGACTGGTCATGTGACGTCTAGGCGTCTGATGATTGGCTCCTGAAATGATTGGCGCATGCACCAGCAACAAAATCACAGAAGTCAATTACTACAATTGAAAACATCATAAAAACTCAAATGAAACGTATGAAAGAATAAAGGATGCTATTGATAAGCTTTCTCCACACACTGATGTTTTGTGATATACATATCTACGCATTGCTCTTTAATATTTGACTATTTATTCGCGTGTTACGCGCGAACACTTAGGTTTTGGCGTTTATTCAGCAGTAATACGAAAGCAGATGAACCCGTACCGTATCCTTTGGTGAAGATGTCCCTGGCGGACTTGCCCAGGTCTACGTATGTCGGAGGAACAGCCATTGTCTGAAACACAGAGGTGAAGAAGGTCAGCCAGAGGTCACGTCCAGGACAGATAGGTCAGCAAATCATAACCAGCATCATATTAACATCCCTCTTATTTACTGAGGAGCGCACTGCATTGCCAAAACCCGCCTGCTTTCGAGCTCTCTGACAGACCGTGCATGCACAAAAATATCCACATTATCTTCTAACTACAGAGCAGCAGCCAATCAGAAGCAGTCGTTAGCCGATCATCTCAAAATGGACAGATGCTGGCGGACGTACAACGCTTCCATCGCGCGCATTACAGCCGGGCCTCTTTCTTAAACGTGATGCATGCCGACGCGATGCAAGAAGCCAGGCGAGAGCGAGCGGAACACAATGCAAAGGCTGATCCGGGCGCGCATGCATGCATGAGATGAGATGAGATGAGGATCACCGCGCAGAGCGGAGCCCGATGGCGCAGGTTTAGGCCACTGTGAGAGATCGAGCCCGGGCGGCCACAGAATCGACTTCACACTCGTGCAACGCCGCGATGTTTCGTTTCAGTCGCCCGAGGACAGCGTCGTGCGTTCAAACAGCTGTTTAATCAGCAGTCACCCGATGCGCGTTCGCGAATGCGGCAAGGGCGTTTAACGGTGACGCGTCGCTCGGGGGAAAGGATGCCCGCTCGCGACAGCGTCTCCCACGGGCCTCGGCGCGACGCGGGATAAAAGTCTCACTTTTCAACCTACCTGTGTAGAGTCGTGAGGACAGAGAGGATGAGAGAGACGTGCGGCAGAGGACGACGCCAGACTCGCGCAGGAGCGTCAGGCGAGGCCACGCCCCTGCAGAACAATCTTGAGCATCACCTCAGCAGATTCCACATCAACCGCGGGTCAAACTCCATCTGGATGTTTTCTTTAAAAATCTCTTTATCTGCCCGCCTCTTCTTATAAATGTTTTCGTCTAAATCTAGTTGTTTTTTTGGGGGGGTGCCGTTATTTCGAAATGTTATAATTCACGCATCACCTCGAGATGAAAGTACATCTGGATTTTTAAATGAGTTCTTCTCACAGGCAAACCGCCATTTAATACATT
>NC_056719.1:17336021-17338521 GCF_018831695.1 Puntigrus tetrazona
CGTCACAAACGTTAAGCGTTTGTGGTTTGTCTGTAAATGAGGTGAATCACCGTTGTTCGGCTGCCTTTTGTTTTGCTTCTAGCGAGAAAGATGATTATCAAAGCTGCATGTGGAGAGATCGTCCGTTGACAAACTGCGCTTCGGTCTTGCGCAACATCTCCACGCCGACACGGCTCTTTATTAGCGTCGTTTGCCGAGTGGAAACGTCACGCTGCTCGGTTACTTGGCTCTGCGGGGTCGGAGAGGTCGGCTCCGTGAGTGTCTGATTGCTCAAGAGTCGCAGGTAAGAGTCTGAGAGAGAGAGAGAGAGAGAGCGTGTGAGGAGGTCTTGGACGCCCACTCAACTCTCACCCGGCACAACAGCGTCGACATTTTCCACTCCAGAGCAGCCGGCGAATCTAGGGCAGAAGCGCTGGTCAAAAAATAGCTCGTGTTTTCCATCGCATGCATAAATTATAAGGCTGCTAGGATGCGTTTTTTTCACCCAAACGCGATGCATCGTTTGTCTGCTTTGCAGGGGTCTGGCCTAGCTGGGTGGAAAAGTGCAAGTCAGTTTCACCATTTTTACAACTTTTTTAGTTTTAAATTGGCGTGCAACGTGCATTTCCTGGGAATACAAATACCCCACGCAGTCTCTGCATGCATTGTTCATGAAAGATGCATTAATAACAATAAATATAATAATATAATAATTGCAATATAAATATAAATATAATTGCAATGTAAAAATATAGTAATAATAATAATTGCAGATGGAGACAGGACAAGACACACGCCTGCTTCCAAACAGTTTCAATTCTCATTGACCTTTTCTGAAGAAACTGGGGAAACTGGAGAAGAAAAAGGGGGACAAATACAGTATATATATATAAAATATAAAAAGCTTCACTATAAGCTTCACAAATTATTACGAAGAAACTGCAGGAATTAACATCAAATTTTATGTGAACTTTGAAAAATGGTTTGTCAAAGTAAAACTTTAGTTTTAAATTATTATTATTATTATCATCATCATTAAATTACTTCAATTATTTACGTTTAACCTTACTTTTAAGCTAGCTAACATTTTTTTATTATTTGTGAAATTTACCTGCAACTTTTGAGGGCTTGCTGGATGAAAATCAGCGGAGAAAGTTGCAAAAAAAAAAAAAAAAGAAAAGTAAAGTGTCTTCTTTAATGCTTCGTGCAATTTTGGGAAAGTTAAATATCAAAAGATGGATAAAATAATGTTCCATCGTCGTTCAGTCTAACAGATACATTTATGCACAAATTAAACATATTCAAATGTTTAATTAAAAAATTACTAATATTAAATGTATATAAAAGAATAAGTGATCATGCACTCAGTTTTAAGATTATATAAAACTATATATATATAGAGAGAGAGAGAGAGAGAGGTATACAAATTACTGTAATGATGAATGCATTTTTCTTTTAAATCATCATAATATTTTAGATTGTCATTATGTTTTGACACATAAGGATAAGAATAACACTTTATTTATAATGCACTTTTCTAAAACCCAGAGCACTAATGCGTTCTAACGTACGTGGGGGAAAAATAAAGTTGCATCACACTTTCGTCGTTCTGATGCTTTCCGACTCATATAAAATGTTATCATTTGAATTCTAACGTGTTCGCATTAAATGCATTGTTCCTTAAATGTGCCGGATACGATGGAGCTGATATAGAAACACAGTTCAACAAAACAAAAGGCAGTTTGTATGTCTGTATCTGTCCTTCAGAGAGAGTCTCCTGAGAACTGCTTGTTATAGTCTAAAAACTTCAAATGTTTTTTTTCTGGTCTGGTCATAAATTTATAGTCAGTTGCATAAAAAAAATAGATGTAATATGAATCAAAAACGTAAGAATGATTGCTTCTTAGCAATAAAGGTGTTTGAAAGGTTCTTCACAGCGAAGCCATACTTGGTTCCTCAAGGGTTCTTTAAAGAACCATCTTTTGATAACCTGAAGAACCTTCTTTAAGAAGGTTTTAGTAAAACAGTAAGGGCACTTATGATTGATCCAAAGTCACGCAAGCAACGAGTCATAATGCTAAATGCATTTCACTTCACTTTAGCTCACAAAGTTGAGCAGGAACATCTCAGTTTCAAGTCTAACTACGGACAGAAGCAGCAGATGGGTAAATATTCTGGGTGTTAACCTATCCACTGTGAGTAGAACGTCAAAACCTCCTTCAGCGTGGCCCCTTTTCCGCCGTGATATGAGCGATGGCTTCTAACAAACAAACAAACATGTGGCACTAGAGCTAATAAAGCATCTGGGATGCCATCATCTCTGCCTTATTTGATCCGAACAAAGAGTCCCCGGCTTTTAATGAATCTCTTCCACTGGAGTGTCGCGTTATACAAATCAAAAGATTATTGCGCCGCTCTAATGTCTCTGCGGTGAGCCCAGTGTCTCCATGTTTATAGCGCGTCTGTAATCAGTGCCAAGCAGAGGAGCCTGTGACGGGCATTTCCAGGCGGCGCTGACTGG
>NC_056719.1:17341021-17343521 GCF_018831695.1 Puntigrus tetrazona
TCTATCTATCTCTCTCTATCTATCTATCTATTATTTACTGATAAATTTGCATTGAGCATAATACTAATTTGCATTCATTTGATTCGTTTGTTAGCCTTTTCAATCATGTTTTTAAAGAAATGCTCTGTTCTTCGTTTTTTGAGATGTCGAATCTGAACTCGGTGCGATCCATGAACTAACTTTACAGTTTTTCTCAATTGCTTTGGCTCAATTCTCGAATGAAATTTTAATTTTTCAAAACAATAAGTTCAGATCTCTAAACAATTAGCTTCTTGTTCACATCAGATTAGAATTTCTTATTGATTTGAGCAAATTGCAAATGCTTTGGCACATGTGCGCAAACAGTAAGTACAATTGTCTGCATTTTTGCACAAAAATTAATTGCATATGGCTTGTTGATCAAAACTGATCAGACGATTCTCACTTTAACTGTCAAACTCATCATAACTTTTCAATCCTTTTTCATTGTGTAAGCCATCACACTCAAAACGATCCATTCAGTTATGAAAAGTTAGTATACATACATGTATATTCTATAAATATCTGTCATTGACATTGTTTGTAATGTCTGATATTTGGCTAATGATGACCTCTAATTGCAACACAATTTGAATCAACCAATCAACCAATTAATTCAACCATGTAACCCATCAAGTTTGGGAGCATATATATGTAGATTGCCTACAGCACAATCACTACCATTTTTTTTTTTTTGGAAAATGGAGGACTTCCACAACCCTGAACTGCAGCAACATGCTCGTAGAAGAGCAATTGGAAGACGTGTAAGAATACGTGGTGGTGGTGTTAGAGGAAGACACAATAGAGGAAGAGGTGGAAATGTCTCTGTTGAATGCCATGAATGCTGCATGTGAGGACATCACAGCTGATCATTGCAGGGGATGGGTACGGCATTCAAGGAGATTTTTTCCCCGGTGCATTGCAATGGAAAACATCAGATGTGATGCTGATGAAAATCTTTGGCCTGACCAACAAGAGCGACAGGATGTCCACCAAGAATAATTTTTTTCTTCTTCTCATGGGTGTTATTTTGCATTTGTGGTAACGTAAGACATCTGAAATGTACAGTAATTGGACGAGCAAGATTTCCGATTACATGTAGTGCATTACAAAAATAAATGTACTGTATAAATACAAATGTTCATATACTTTTTTTTCTCTACGTACTATTGACTGTTCTCAACAAATATCAGTTTTGTTTTGTTTTTTGTTTGTTTTACTAAAACCTTAATTTCCAAGGTTGAGTGCCATGGTGAAAAAACAGCTAAACATTTTGACCAGCGTGGCTCACACAATGACAAAAATACTTTATATTTTGGTGGCCTTGGCCAAATGACTGACAAGATAACTAGGTTTTGAAGCATGAATGAAAAGTTTTGGGTGACTAACTACATTTTGCAGACATGCAATAGAGTTCTGAAGTTCCAGCAAACAGTTTTGACATTTGCACTAACAGTTTAGAGAAAGTTAAGACTGTTTTGAAAAATGTGCCAAAGCAATTGAGAAAAACTGTAACATCCATGGAGTCATAAGACGGTTATGATAACAAGTAATTATGCATAATTGCATCAAGTATCCCTAAGCCAGACTCCTAACTCTAACCATATTGTAAGTACATGTTAATTAATATTAGTCAGCACTTAAATGTAGAGCTACACGGTAACGAGGACACCTTAAAAGTAAGCGAGGTTCACAGAAAGGTTTCTGAGCATCCAGAGAAGGTTCTTCGGTGCTGTTGTTTGCTGCTGAACCTGAAGAGGTCAGTCACATTCAGGCTTCTTTACCAACCAGTGAAGATTACAGCGCTATACTAATAGTAATAACTATATAATAATCATATAAAACACTCGTTTCGTCTGATGTCTTTACTTAATGTCACGTTTAGCCTAAACAGGAAAAAGCGAGCTGCTTTTAGACGTACATCTCGTTCAAATCAATGCATGCACTTTGACTTTTTTTTTTTATGTTTAACTCTTCCCAAGAAATGATGATCAGTCACTCCAGCATTATGTACAAAGGCTTTAAAAATGAATCACCCACGAGCGTTCGGGCTGGATTTGAGTGGATTATCTATTGTTTTTTAGCTCGATATGCAGTGCATCTCTGAATTCTTGCAGTCTGATGCTTTAGTAACTGGATTATTAATAAATGTCAAATGCAATCAAGGGAGCGTGAATTAACTCACGCAACGCGCCTGTTTCCCCGGAGCTTTTGCAGTTTTTTCCTCTTGTCCTGCTTAATGAGGGAAAGCACTTACCACGTTAGGGTTTTTTTGGAGGTTTTTTTTATTATAATTATTATTACTTACTTATACATTGCTTAATTGCATCTACTGCGGTATTTATTAATTTATAAATCTATTTATTTTTGTATTTTTATCAGTTAATGTGAAAGAGGGGGTCGTGGAAGGGATTAATAACGGGCGATTTTTATCATTTAATCATTTAAAGGTTTTAAGATTTTTTTCCCTTCCTTTTTTATT
>NC_056719.1:17346021-17386021 GCF_018831695.1 Puntigrus tetrazona
GTAAGGTTTCTGAACTCCTCAAAATAAAGTGTTAGAAGATCTGTTAATACTCTGAGGACTGCTACTGTAGTTCTTTATTTACTAGTTGCTTATTAGCACGCATATGACTAGAGCATTAGCTATTTATTAGTAATTAAGCACGTATTAATGCTTTATTGCACATGACCTTATTCTACATCCCTGCTAATTATTACATTTGTTGAGAGAAATGTTATATTTAATAGTAAAAAAAGTGATGCCTTGATCCTGAAGGCAAACAAGCAGAGGAGCAAAGCTAAGCAAATGCATTTTTCATTTTCTTTCATTGTTTTATTTTTTAGTGAAATCAAGCAGATTTAGTCGTGCACGTGAGCCCCGAGAGTTAACCAGTGTATATCTCCTCGCGAAGCTGATGGAAAATAAGTTGTGGTTTGCGCGGAAAACAGTTTTTTTTTTTTTTTTCTGTAAAAGCAGCCGAACTGGTGCTGCTAATGCTCGCGAAGTAACATTTATAAACTGAACTTTCCACTGAGGTGAACTGCAGCAGCGCGCCGCGTTTTTCTGCGCGATCGAATCTCGCGCATCTTAAAATAGAAGCCCCGAGTCGGTTTACAGGCAGGAGGCGGAGAGATTGCGCGTTTTCATTAATGTGTTATGCACGCGTGTGCAGAGGAGCGCGTGCTGCGCGTCGTATGTCGGTGCAGGTCTCGGGCGCGCGCGCGCGTGTGTGTGAAGCGCGGAGGCTTGAATGGCTGCGCTTCACATCAAAGGCTCAGGCAAGTCTCTGCATTAACAAGCCCCTTTGTTTCCTGCCAGAGACGCAGAGAGAGAGAGAGAGACTACAACAACAGGTCTCCGAGCCGAGCTGCGCGCCGGGATGGAGATGCCCAGCACCGGCCTCGCGCGCGTCTCTCCAAGGGCGCGGCCAATAAAACACACACGAGCGATCCTTTGGATGTGGCTCGACCTCAGTTATAGGATGTGATTTAATTAGTTTGCTACTTAAATGTGCCTGGGGATTATTTAGGAAGCGCAGTATGTAATTTTTAGGAACTGCATTTATCCTCGAAACCATCAAAGCTTCAGAAACGAGTCGGAGGAACGCGGCTCCCGAACGGCTCTTTACTCTTCTTCTCTTGTTTTATTTCTAGGCTTTGCCAAATGTGTCACCTACCAAAGCCGTCCCCGTGTGGGGAGTATAGTCATTTCTCACTGTCCTTTTCCATTGCACCATCTCCGAAAAGTTGAAAATCCCTGGTTATGCAATATTATAGCCAAATATTGGCTTCAGCCTTTTCAGCAGCTTGCTTCTTTTAGTGCCCTTAACTGATTAATATGAGGAAAAAAGCTTTTGTTTACATGATATATGTGTGTGTGCTGCGTATATGTATTGTGCATATATAAATACACACGTATGTATATTTTATAACCTGTTAATAGTTAAGGTAGTTGTTAAAGTTTAAGTTAAAGTTATGCAATTATGCAATAATATGTGCTTAATTAGCACTAATACGTAGCTAATATTCTACTAAATATGCATGCTAATAAGCAGCTGATAGATGTAATAGTATAATAAAGTGTTACCCATATTTTTCTTAAATATATATATATATATATATATATATATATATATATATATATATATATATATATATATATATATATATATATGCATGCATGTGTTTGTATTTATAGGCATACAACACACATATATTATGTAAACATCATTTATTTTGCGATTAATCACAATTATTTGTTTGAAAGCACTACTTTCTTTCAGTTAGCGCAGGTTTAGCAATTCTTTCTTTTTTATTTTCTTTCTCTTCTTTTTTTTTTTAACTTGACTCGGTTTGTGAGTGAAAAGGCATTATTCGTGGATAACTTTGAAGACGTGAACAATACGAGGCCTAAGAAAAAAACTGTGCTGCAAATTAAAATAAAAGTTGATGAAAAGGTTCAATTCAATAATTGTAAACAGTATAACATAACAAAAAATAAATAAATAAATAAAATAATATATATATATATATATATATATATATATATATATATATATATATATATATATATATTTATTTATTTATAAATGATATGAGTTTTTACAGCCCTTTTTGAGCAAAGTTAGCTGATTTTAGACCAGTACGGCAACACTGACAAGCATTTTCAGCAAACATGAGGTTAACTTCAGGTAACTGAAAAACTCAGAACAAAAGCTTTTGCTCTCTAAGAGCTCAACGTGTTACCTCTGCGTTTCCTGCCCCTGTGGCTTAGAACATGGTAAAATACACTCTGACATTTAAAGTCACACAAAAGACGAACGCTCAAGAGAAAGAAATGGTCTCGGCCGGATCTGGAACAGCCCCTAAATCTGACACTAGAGCGTAACCCCGACTTACTCGGCGCCAACAAAGAGTAAAAATCTGTCTGACGGCGTGCAAATACGAGCTGAGGATGGAAAAATATAGGAAAACATTGAGAAATCATTAGGAAAATGATGTCGAAAAACCGCTTCCATGATAAGCAGCTGTCTATATTTAATCAAGGCAAATAAACAAGGTCTCATTTATAATTTAGATTTGCATGCATTAAACAGGCCATTTTTAATCCATTTATTAATATGCATGGAAGATATTGTATAAATATGCAGCCTTATGCAAATACCAGACACATTTTTGTTTGTATTTAATTCTTATTCCCAGCTGTAGTTCATGACAGAAAACGCACTCAAATATTATTGCACAGCACGGGAAGGCATCGCTTTTTTTTTCAATTAAAACTCAAAACACTAAAAAATATGCGCAAGAAGGTGATTTACACCAAAACAATTCCACAAGTGTGTCATTTAAGAAAGTCATTTTGCATGGCTCTCTTCGTGTTACTGTTTTCTACGCCGTTACTGTATTTAGCAGGCCGTTTTAGTTCACGTAGTCGCCTAGTATTAGACCTAATGGCTTTTCGGGCAGCTTTTTTATGATTAATGATTTAATTAATTATTAGCTTATTCGTGTACCTGTTGCAGTTTCTTCATAAACTCCAGTTTGACGTAACCTTGGCGTAACATGACGTTTAATGCGCTTAAATATGATTAATAACAACAAAAAATAAATCTTGCACTTTGTATTTTGTATCAATGTTGTAGAATCCTATTTAAATCAATGTGATGTTAGGTTAAAAGTAATCTAGTAGTAGTTACAATTTTACAATTTTTGTCATGTAACTCATGTAACTTTTTTGTTATGTAACTGTAGTAACAGACTACCAATCGTCCAGCACTTTATGCATGCATGTATGTATAAATATATATATTTATTTTTTTTTAACACATGCAAAAACCTGTGTGATCTTCCTCATGGTTTATTGTTTGCAGTGTTTGGAAATGTAATAGGTTACAGATTACAAGTAACCCAAACTAAAATGTAATAAGCAATACGGCTCTGTCGATTACTTTATGAAGGTGGTCATTTTTATGCATTTCTAATAAACGTGTTTTTTAATCGGTAATCGTTTTGAGCACTCATCACCGATTACTGTAACTTTCACAATCCTATCGTTTCATTTCAAAGCACGTCCACCACAAAATCAGACTTTAGCACCTCTTTTTACTTTTAGGTCATTCTGAGGTTAAATACAGATTTACACACACACACACACACACACACACACAAGTTTAGTAGCTATGTTACTGTTTTGGAAATAAAATCCGTGCAAAGCTATTAAATAAAAAGCTAGTCAGTTAAATCAAGCCTTTTTGATCGGTAACTTTTTCCGTTACTGTAATTTAATCACACATTTTGTAACCGATTACAGTTACATTTATTACAATAGTTACATAGCTAGTCAATGCCCAACAATGCTGGTTTGTGTACTTCAACACGTTAACCTCCTTGACCCCTGCTGCTGTATTGTTTGCCAGTTAACAGAATAAGAGAACTCTACACTTTATATTTCAGTTTAACTGACATGGTTTGACTTGATATAGTTTCACCTGGAGCACAAAAGCAGTCCTCAGCAGCACAGCTATGTTTGCATCAATAGCCAACAATAATCTGTATGGGTCAGAACTATTGATGTTTCTTTTATGCCAGAAATCATTAGGGTATTAAGTAAAACTATTTTGTCAATTTTCTACCATAAATATATCAATATCATTAGCAATATGCGCTGCTAAGAACGTTTTTAAACATTTTAAAGGTGATTTTTAATTTTTGGGGCACCCAAATATTGTCTTATCGTAACAAATTAGTCAAAGCTTATTTATTCAGCTTTCAAATGATTTATAAACTTCATTTCCACAGACAATGAACCTTATCGCTGACTTTGCGGTCCAGGGTCGCGGATGTTGTTTAAAAGTATTCTTTGCAGTTTTTTTTTGTTTTTGTTTTTTACCATAGTTTTTAACGTCGCGCGTCCTGCATCAAAAGCCCCGAAACTAAAGAGCGTCGTGTTCCTTTAAGAGCGGACCCCCCCTCGGCTCATCTCGGCTGTCAATCATCGTCGGTCTCTTTGATCTTCGCTGTTCTAAAGCTCGGCTGTTTGTTACTTTCAAGTCGCGCCGATCGTCACAGCATAAAGAACTTTTCCTCTCTCCCGCGAGTCTCAAACGCTCTTCCGAGCGCGGAAAACAGCGACGACGACAATCAAAAGTGCGTTAATAAAGTTCGCTCGAATATGCCGCAGCTGAACGGTGGAGGGGGAGATGATCTCGGGGCGAATGATGAGATGATCGCGTTTAAAGATGAAGGAGATCACGAGGAGAAGATCCGAGAGAGCGCGTTCACGGAGAGCGACTTGGCTGATCTCAAATCATCTCTGGTCAATGAATCCGAGATCAGCCAGAACTCAAACTCAGCCGTAAGACCCCGTCAGCGCATTCGCGCGTGTGTGTGTGTGTGTGTGTGTGTGTGTGTGCAGATGCTGTGAACGTGTGTGTGGTCGTGCGTGTCAAATAAAGTATGTTTGTGATGAACAGGTGATCAGAAGAGGACAGCAGGAAGTTCAGAGAATCTACGCCGATAAACGAGAACATCTGGACGACGGTGAGACTACACACACACACACACACACACACACACTCAAACACAGTCCCGAGAAGTGCTCAAAATGATGTAAACCTCCTCTCAAAGCGCACGCGTTTTGTTTCTTGTTTTTTTACTCTGCTTCACTTTTAAGAAGCCGCTTGTTCGCGTCTTCATTGGAACAAATCTGTGCGCGTGGCTATCCGGAGACAAAAGTGTCCTCAGAATCAACACCAGTACAAAAACGCTCCTTATTTTAGCTTGAAAACGCGTCCGTGGCAGCTAGAAGTGGTTTTTGGGGGAAACTGAAAACGTTCATCCGGGTCTGATACGCAACCGATGGACTTTTTTGGGGGGAAAACCTGAAATCCGCATCATTAAATAAGCTGTTTTTATCTCGAGCCCGCTTGATCTGTTTCCGTCGTTCGCGCTCCAGAACTGAAACCGCTTTGATGGGGATCTGTGATTGATCACCATTATATATTTACAAGGGGGTCTATAAATACGGCGGGCTTAAACAGTTCAGTGTGAGGGCTCCGCTATAGCGGAAGTTACTTATTTATTTATTTACTTATTTAGGAAATCGCGCGCCTGGCGCATTCACTGACTTCACAGCTTTGACCGTTCTGTCTCGTTTTCTCCCTTCAAGTGCCCAAGCATCAAGATGGTGGAATGTACAAAGCGCCGTATTCTGGATACCCGTTCCTGATGCTGCCTGAGCCGTATCTCCCGAACGGACCCGTCTCTCCATCTGTAAGTTCACGACAGCGCCGCCGTCCTTCCCCGAGCGTTTGTTCACTGGAGTCCAGGTGCGTGGGAACCGCGCTGAAGGTCTAGTTAGTTGGAGACGGGCCTGTAATTACACCACAGCCTTGGGAGGACTTGAGGAGAGGGCCCTGGAGAGTCCCCGGTTGTTTTGCATCCGTACGGCGATGCATTGGCGAGTTTAAAATACTTAGATAATCAGACGTGTTGCTTTAAGTCCAACGATACCTTAAAGTCGTCGTTAGCGTTTGAGGAATATGCAGTTGTGCATACACATGTGCATCAGCGCACACTCGCCGCCTATGAGCCCAAGCCGGCGGTGCTTTACATTAACGGACCAATCGAAAACGTTGCATGGCATCGTATAGCTGTTGTGTCATGACGCTGTGACTTGTGTGGACATAAATCCAGGTTTTAGCTCGTACCGTGGTCGGAAAGGTTTTCTTATAAAGCTGTAATTGCACGCCTGTAACAGCGGTTCGAGAGGTTTCTTGCACATGTTTTACTGAAGCTGTAAGATGAAGGTAACACTTATCAGCATGCACGTCGCTGGAATTTTAGCCATTTATTAGCACATAATTAAGCACATATTAATGCCTTGTTCTGCATCCCCAGTCCTGCTCAATGCCTAAACTTAACAACTATTGATAAGACGCAAATGAAGAATTTATTGAGGGAAAAGTCGTACTTAAGTGTCACCTATGAATAGAATCAAGTTTTTTGAACTTCGACATCGTCGACTGTAAAGTGCACAGATATACAGTGAAAAGAAAGCATGTCTCGCTCTTTGAAGTATCTTCCAGGTCTTTCCTGAAGGCCAGAAAGGAACGTTGTGTGACCATTTACTCTCCCTCAGAGTCTCTTTCTTGTGTTCAGCGCAAAAGAAGACATTTTGAAGAATGTTAGTAGAAAAGAAGCAGCCGGTAGACATTGAGTTTTCCTTACTGACACAATGGCTACCGTCAACTGTTTGGTTACCAGTATCTTCTCCTTTGAAGAAAGCTCACAGAAGTTAGATTCTTTTGGGCTGAACTGTGCTTTAACTTCAGCGGTGCGCCGTGAAACTCCTCGGGGGTCCAATCAGAGTGTTTTTGGTCATTTAATGCTGTTTTCAAACACCCCAGCTGAATGGAAAGCGTAAAATCGTCCAAATTCAAGAACTCCCCAAAAAGCAGATTATAGCGGTGTACTGCATTCAGACACAGAGGCGCGTAAAGGACATCTCTTTACCCACAATGCACGGCTAAGCCGTTGATTTTACACAGCAATCGGGAATCCTTTATATGTTCGTCGCTCGAACTCCGAGTGCGTCTCGTTCCCAAAGACGGAGCGCTCGATTGAAGTTAAAGCGTGCGTTCTCAAACAGGCCCCGATCGACATGAGCTTTAGTCTTGGAGCAAACAATAGAAGAACATGGGCTTTGTGTCATAATCCATCCAGAGCAGCTCTCTGACTGACAGCGATAAGTAACAGGCTCTGGATTACATCCTCTTTAAGGAAAAAGCTCTTTAACCCATTCTGCCACTTCAATCGGGACACAATGGGCTTCTCTCCTTGGAAAACCCAAGGCACAGTCAACACACGGCTGCGATCGCTGGCGTCTGATTCGCTCGTGTTTAAGAAAACCGAATCGCGTCGAAATACACACGATGATAAGAGAGCCTGCTCGAGCGCTCTTTGAAGCGAGCGCCCGCGGACGAATCTGCACAGCTATTTACGGAGCCGGAAATATTTGGGAAATTATCAAAACCCGTTGGATCCCCTCAGGTGTTTATAGCTGTAATTATTGGTGCGGTGGTGTCTGTTCCGCTGCGAGAGAAGGACAGGTGTTTAAAAGTGTCTCATCGCCCCGCTCCGACATGTCCACGCAAGATCAAAACCCAAGACAGAGCTGTCGAGCAAATTCTTCTCGGGCGGAGAAGACTTTTATCGAGGTGTGCGGCAGATGTTGCAGCCCTCGTACTGTCTGGACAGTTAAAGGTTAAAGTCATCCGTTTCAACCAATTTTCCTCTACGATAACTCATTTTGTGATTGCGTGAGACACTTCACCTTTTAATGGACGGCTCACCCAAAACGAAAAAGCGCGTCATCGCTTACGCACACCTGTGTTCTTCGGTTGAACACAAAAGAAGATATTTTGAAGAATGCCGGTAACCAAACAGTTCAGCAACTCCAAAACTCAACTCCAAGTACATCCACGTTTCTCTAAATGTCTAATAAACACCTTTGCTGCAGCTGTTTGCTTGTCCGCTTTCTTTAAAATACCTACATCTTTCCAGACAGATGCTGGTAGCCATTGACTTACATGGAAACTAAATAATATGGTCAATGGATCCAGTCAACGCCAACAGGGAGCAGAAGCTGTTTGCTTACCCACATTCTTCAAAATACCTTCGCTGGTAGCCACTGACTTCCATAGTATGGGGAAAAAAAAATACTATGTAAGTGAATGGCTACCGGCGACTTTGTTTCCCAACGTTCTTGAAAACGTCTTGAGACGTTGAGTGTTCATTTTTGGCTGAGCTTTGCCTTTAATAAAGTGCAGGAAAAGGAGCTTTGATGTAGAAACGCAGATGAATCAAAAGCAAAGAAGGATTTATTTGAAAACTCCTACTTCTTTAAATCAGCGTTGTGAATTTTCATTAGACTGTTGCCCGGCACATATTTCATATCGGTGTTTATGCTACTGTATGTTTTGTCGTCAGGGCTTTCTCTTAATGAATCAGCCCGACGGTTGTCTCGACTGAAGCGCAGTAAAAGTGAAAGAAAATCCCCCACCTCAAGGCAACCATAGCCTCCTGACAGTCATCGGAGCGAGCCGCGACTCAGCCAGTGACGCGTGTGTGATGTGAGCAGGTGTTTAGTCAGATGGACCCTGTTAAGAGTGTGTCGCCTCGTTCTCACCCAGGTGTGTGAAGTCACCCGGAAGAGCCTGGAGTGACCTGCTGAAAGTGAAAGTCTGGCCGCTGAAAGTGTTGACGACGCTCACGTAGTATTCTGATCGAATCAAGCCGGCGATGCTCACTACAGGGCTGGATATTGATACTAATTTTTTATATATATATATATATATATAGCTTGTCTGTCACAATCTCTGAACTTAAGTCAGTTAGTAGTACGTTGGCATTAAAGGTTCAATTTAATTGCTGTTTTATTTGTAGATATGATTAACACCAACGTTGTATAAAAGTTTCCATATTTGTATATTTTATATATTTAATGATATATATATATATATACATATCATTAAATATATTAATGATATATATATATATTTTTTATATATTTATATATTTATATTTATCATATTAATATATATTTAATGATATATATATATATATATTTATATATATATATATATATATATATATATATATATATATATTAAATAAAATATACCACAATTACAATAATAAAAACAATGATGCAGAATCAACCATATAACCACAAACCATTTAACCAAAGATGTAATATACTACATGTATTTAACAAAACGTTTCTCTCTAGAAGTGGTTGCTATTTTTTAGCTAACTTCCAAGTTTTGAGTATGCTGTTCATCGTGATGTTGCGTGACATTGCCGGCTTTATTGACGCCTCCCAGCTGTTTTTCTTGCAGCGGAACTTAACGTGAAGGCTGCGGCTTTGGTTTCTTATCAAAAGTACGAAGTTTTGTTCGCGCATCTATTGAAAACAAACCGAACGTTGCATTTAAGAAAGCACATCGAAATAAAACAATTCCCGTTTGGCTTCTTCTAGTTAGGACGGCGTTTGATTCCTGCTGTTGACTCGGCGGCCGTGTCCTAGATGAGTCCAGAGCGGTCGTTCGTGAATCACTCGTCTCACGCTTGTTTTCAGTGGAAACGAAGAGTCTTAAACCTCCTGTGATAGCATGCGTGTGTGTGTGTGTGTGTGTGTTGGGCTGTACCCAGCTGTGGCAGTCGTGCTGCTGGTAGATGGGTATCAGATGGGAGTGGGATTAGGCCGTGTGATCACACCCATGTGTGCCGCCCCATGTGGCTGCTGAGGCTCCAGTAGGTCTGGCCCGGCACTAATTCGGGGTGCTGGGGGCGTTGGCTGACCCCAGCAGTGGGAAGTGCAGCGCAGGCTCTTGCGGGACAAACTCAGCATGCGTCCCAGAATTCATAGTTCCTGTTCTTTAGCTCTGGTTGTGTGTTTATGACGGGCAAAGACCGTAAAGGACAGGTCTGCGTGACGTAGGGTCCCGTTTTTTCTCTAGTATTTCGCTCTGTTCTTAGCGTCCCGACTAGGGTTGCGAATCGAAAGGCAATTCCAGAATCGGATACTTGTTATAAAAAATTACATTTCAATTCCTGTTAAAAATGTGTTTGGCTTTGAATCGTTCATTCAAGAGATTCGTTCAAAGTAACGTGAATCTTGAGTCATTTCATTCGGTTTTGTTTAGTCGTCTAATAGTTTTTTATTCAGAGCTACAAGCTCTATTTAATGTATGTGCACACAAAGCGCTCTTATCATTTTTTGGTAACGCTGTAGAATAAGGAACACTTCTTGACTATTCACTATGACTTTCCCTCAATAAATTATTATTTTGCTGCTTAATAGTTAGTGCGGTAGTTGTTAATGTGTAGGATTAAGATGTAGAATAAGGCATTAATATATGCTTAATTACCACTAATAAAGGGGCAATGATTTAGTAATATGCATGCTAATGAGCAACTAATAGGTGTAACCGTAAAATAAAGTGGTGCTGAATCGGAATCGATAAATCGCCAAACCCTAGTGCTCACTTATTTTTTAAAAAATCATGTTTCGTCCCGTATTTCAGCATTTCTGTACGGCGAGTGTTCTGTTAAGCCTATAATTAGAAGTGACCACGCTCGTCGTAGAACAACATTACTAGCCAATCACAATTTGTTAACAATTAACTCGCAGTTAACTTGCACGATCAGTTCACCCAATTGAACTGTCAAAGGCACACACAGTTGTCAAAATCGTGTGAAGTATCTTCACATAGATGCTGTGCATTCAGTTTTAAAGGGACAGCAGCCTAATTAAATACAAGTCTGTCGAATAATGTTCATCGAACAGCAACGTATGACGGCATTTTAATTAAACCTATTGTATTTGAAGAACTGGGTTATTTATTGGTGAAGGCGTCTCAGAGTTTGCTTCTTTGTTATTTTTGTTTACAACTAGGATTACATTGAGATTTCTCGTATCACCGTCCCAAATTCCACCGTGCGAAAACATGACGTCATGATACGATGGATGTTAAATCAGCGATACGAAACGTCATGTCTGAAACAGGATGTTGGTTTCTGGGTGAACTGTCCCTTTAAGATAATCAATCCATGCCTAATCTATGTGTAAAGCTGATGGATCTGCAGCACCGATCTGTCTAGAAGACTTATTGTTTTTAAAAAAGTGTAAGATCATTTTAATTGAAATGTTTTTCTGAAAGCTTGCTCTGTGATCTTTGTTTGAATTTCAAAGCCCGCCGCGTGATATGAGCGGAATTATTCTCTTAAAGCTACAGGCGCACGCACAGTATTCCCCCGATCTGTGAAGATAAGTTGGTGTTCATTGAGGAAAGATATGAACCGACAAACACTAAAAACAGCGGAAGCACAAATGAGGCACGACCACGCAAAATAAGACATTAATATGCGCGCTAATAAATAGCCAATATGCTAGTAATATGCATGCTAATAAGCAACTAGTTAATAGTGAGGATCGCTCCCAACAGATACCAGATGTTTTTTTCCCAAGCAGCAAGGCATGCTGGGAATTTGCACGTCATTACATACAATTGTTTGTTCCGATGATTCACCACGAAACACATTCGCAGTGTTCTTGTCTAGTATTTAAACAAATGTTCAACCTCTCTCTTTGTGGTCAAGTTGGTCTGGTCACTAAGAGGCTGCGCGTTCATTTGATGCACAAGGCTTTCTGATTCACTTGCTGTTGTCACCCGCGTGTTATTGTGTGTTTGCTTTTCATGAATTACGGGACAGAGGTTAACAGGATGGGTGACAGACCTACTTAGTCACCACGTCATCCCTCTTTAGTGTGCTCCATCTGTGAGTTCATGAGACCACATCAGTGTCACATCTTCACCATTTAGAAGCACCGTAGATAAAACTAGTAGTGTGAATAATTACTAATAGGATTATTACGCAGCTACCATAAGCAGCTTGTTACTTAGTTACTAGATTCTATTTAAAATGCGCCTGAATTCTGTTATTATAATTCAAAAATGCTTTAAGAAAACAAAATTATGCTATTTCTTTTGATAAAATGCCTCATGAAATATAATAGTGCTTTCGGTAGGCGGTGAAGGACAAGTGATGTAAACTGTACTAATTACTTTTGTAACTGAGTAAAGTAATAATATAACTTTTGAAAGAAGCGGTGTCTTTGTCACATGTCCCTGAAATGATTAGAACAATAAATGATGCATGATTTCTTCCAAGTGATCCTAACCCTAACCATTAACTAGCGAATTAACTAGAGTGAACTGATTAACTGTAATAAATACGGTACTTTACTTTAGTTTGTACTACAAGAAAAGTGCAGTATTGGGTCGCAACTCTAGAAATGAATTCAAGCACTTTCAAAAACACTATAGTGTGTTAAAGCGTGATCTGAGGAGCTATGAGTAATAAATGACATTTTTAAGGAACGAGCAAAACACTGCTAACAAATTTAGCCTGCAGAATTTTGAATCATTACTCACATTAAAATGACTTTTTTGTCATTTATGGTAAATATTATACTATAGTAAATTACTTAAATTCATTTGTCGTGCTAATATAGCAACTATAGCTGCATGAACTGACTCTACATAACACTGGGCTACGTTTTCTACGACTATAGGATATCTTACAACGCTCTACAGTTTACTGGAGTTTATTACAGTATTATCAGTTCACTAGAGTTATTACCAAAGTGTCGTAAATACTGTAATACAGTACTGTAATAAGTGCTGGGAAGGTTACGTTGGAAATGTAGCGTAACTTTACTTATTAAAGTAATGTAACTGATTACTTTCTAAACTGTTGATCACTTTCAAACATGCAAAGCAGGACTGAACGGTGATAACGGTCAGACTTCATCAATTAAATTACGATAATAATATTTTAATTTTTTAAAAGGAGACATTGGATGCTGAATGAATTTTTTACGTGGATAACATTATAGCAGTGCGTATAGCATTACAGCATTATAGCTCTTTTTTTTAATCCCGGTTGATTTTCGGAGCAGTATGATGTCATACTTGCTCAGGCCCCGCCCACAACAAAGTTTTCCAATTTAATGCAGGCTTTGCTAAAAAGTTGAAACTCAAGAATAGATGAGTACCCATCGTTTGTGATCCAGCCGCACCTTCAGAAGAAGAAACTATCACCCTTTATATTTTTTTATGATTATTTGCAAACGGCCTTTGCTCTTCCGAGGGGCGGGGAGCGGAGCTCATTAGCATTTAAAGGCACGCGCCCCAAAACGAGTCTCTGTGAACAGGGCAAGTAAAAAAGGGTGTGGTTTTATACGACCACTGAGGAATTTTAACCAAAGTGTGTTGCAAGCCTTTCAGGAAGACCTTAAAGAATCATATTAACTTGCGGAAGATTCGTATTTGAAGCGCCGCAAAATCAAACTGACTTTGAGATCATTCTGAGGTTGAACACGTGGTTCAGATAATAACAAGAAGTGAAGAATTCATTTGCAAAAACAGATTATTTTCAAAAACAATGAAGACATCAAAAATATAAATCAAATTAAAAAGCATGATTTTTGAAGAAAAAAGGCTTATATTTTATTGATATTATGATACTGTTTTTGAAATCAAATATCTGCATAGTTATGACAGGAAACACTGGAGTCCAATAAAAATAAAGCACGCTATACATGAACGAAAAAGTTTTTAAATAAGCACGTTGTACGCCGGTGTCAAGGAATCAGTTAAATCTGTATGTGGGAGTTAAATCAGATGCAACCCTCTTTGTAATCCTTAACATTCTTTTTTTCCCCCACAGTAACGGTAACGTTACTTTTATATTGTAATTAAATGACGTAATCCGTTACATGTAATTAGTTACTTCCCAACGCTTGACTATAATACACCGTAGCACTAACAACAAATTACGATGGTATTTATTCACGTGACGTTAAAACAAAGCGTAACTAGTAACAAATTACTTTTTCGAGTAACGAGCCCAAGGCGGCTCAGAAGCGGATCGGTTGCGAAGGCGCTCTACCTGCGGCCCGCGGAAACGGAGCCGTTCATTTGATCCGGAGGCGAAACGTTACCGCAAAGCGATCGCTTTAAAAGCCGGGACATCCCAGATCCGCCTCTCAGATGTTATGGAACGTGGTTTTCCGTGCGGTTTTTCCCCCCCTTGTGATCGCGTCGAGCCAACTGGAAAGCATTTCGCTGCTAAAAATAGCCCTCCGCTTATGGGACCGAAGTCTTGGATCTCTAGGAAGAAAAAAAAAAAAAGACGTTTTAATGGCAAACATAAAAGCGCGTCTCTTCTCAGAAGTCCCGGTTTTTTTTTCCCGGGGAAACCCCCCGCTTCTGCCGCCTCGAACGGTCGCGCGGTCTCGCGACGACAGCGGCGCGCTTTTCAAACGGCGCGCGCGTTCGCTTTCCTCCGCGCGCGCTCGCGCGAGGTTTCTCCGTCTCGGTGAGAGCGAGGCGCGCTGCGGTTACGCGTGCGAGCGTTCGTGCAACTGCGCTTTTACTACAACGCAGGCGCGCGTGCAGGAGGAGAGCCTCCTCTGTCTCTTTGTCTGCGTCTTATCTGATGCTCGGAGGAGCTGTGGGCGGAGGGGTGTGGAGTAAACATGCCTGCTTGCGGAAGGGAGTCAGCAGTAAACACAGAGGCTGGTAACCACGCGGCGCACCTGGTGCACCTTGTCGCGAACCGCTTTCAAACAGTCTTTTCTTCTTTAACCGTTTCACGGCCGGAGGACCGCGAGGGAGCGTCCGCGTAAAACGCGCTTCATGCGCAGAGCCACACATTATCTGTGCATTCATTTCTTACAGTTCTGCGTACGGGTATCGTGCATTATTTGGTTTGTGGCACAGTGGAAGTTCTCTCGCATGGCAAAAAAAAAAAATAATTGGGATATTAAAATGGCGTGAACATATCCTGCAGTAAATATATCAAAACGTCATTTTTAATAGTAATATTATGCATATATACGCACTGTCAGATTCCAGATGTTCAAATACTTGTATCCCAGCCAAATATTGTCTTATCCTAACAAAACGCGCACATGGATGGAAAGCTTATTAATTCCTCTTTGACTCTTCTGTTATGTTAGCCCCTGTAGTTAACATTCCTCGTGTTTCTAATAAAGCTCTTTCAGGCGTCTTGATACGCACGTCAAGTGTGATCGAGCATTTCTAGAAAAACCTGTTGCATGCGATTAATAGCTGGCGTTTTAACAGCTGTGCACCTTTCAGCGCCGCGTCTCTTTGCTGTCAAATCTTAACGCGAGGACGACACTTTGACCGATTCTCACTACTAGCTGCTCCTCGGCCTGTTAATCACATGTCTATTCCACATGCCTGATCATCTAAACCGCTCCGTTTTGAAACGCACGCCATCGCTTTATCTCATCTGACACTTATCGGAGAAATAGAGCGACGGCTAATATCCATCTGCTATTAGGCAAGGATAAAGATTTACATCGCAAGCATCAGAATTGGCATTTCTGTCTCGAACGGAGCTGATTCCGTCTAAAAGGCCTGATGGCTGACAAACGCGAGAGAGATTTACGGCGGGCTGAGCTCATCCCGGGCCGGCTTTAAAGACTAACGCGTCAGAGCCAAACTATGAGCGTATTTGCTTTTGATTTAGACCCGCGCCTCACTCTAGCGGTTCGTTTATGCCGACTCCTGCTTTTAATTATATCTCGTGCAGCCAAATGTTCTGCATGCGAGCGCTCTGCCTTTCTGATGAAAGCTCGTCGCCGTGCGCCGGGGTCTGTGTGTGTGTGTGTGTGTGTGTGTGTGTTTGCTTGTTTGAGTACAGTTGTGTGCGGTAAGATCTTGTGGTTTACCATGGAAAATGAGACCAGACCGAGCCTTCGTTCCTCACCTGAAAAACAAAGCAGACAACAAGATGCAAGCGCTGTAGCAGCTCTCTTAAGGTGTACGTCAGTGGAGAAATGCAAGGGAGCCGCGTTTTTCGCTTCGTGTGTCATTTGCACGGTGAAAAAAAATATTGTTTATTTGAGAAAGTGATATTTCAGAATGCTTTCTCGTGGTTGTTTTGTCTCCCAAGATACTTCTATTCGTTTTTTTTCATCGCGGCCCTTTCCTTTCCTGACAGAAAATCAATTAATCAATTCATTTCAGGCCCATTTAGAAGGTTTTTATGCTCCGATGTTTCGAGGATTTTTAATTTTAAAATGAATTAAAATTAATTCATGCAGAAGTCATTGTTTGGTATCACCGCAATGCTTTATAGTGTTTAATAATAGTTTATAATAATATAAAGTTTTATCATTTTTGCCATTTATTTTATGTCTCTATTATTTATTTATCTATTTTTATATCATTTTTATTATTGACAAAAATAACTATATGAATAAATAACTTTATTTAGTGGGCTACATCAAGTTGTTGGCTTGAAAGCTGCTAGCTGAGATTAAAAAAAGACATATATTCTATTCTAGTTAATGTTTATTTTGACTTTAATGTCAGCTTTATTTTATCTAATTATAATAAACCTGTTATATATATATATATGTGTGCGTAATATAGTAATAAAGAAGGCTGAATTAAATGGATAATGTCCATGGAAAAAATTTGCAGCATTTTTCGTTTAATTCTAAAATGCAATATTCAATGCATAATTCGAGCCTCCAAGGCTTTTAGAAAGCGATCCCCGATGTCCCTGCACGCCGCGCGCTGGCTCTGTATTTTTCACAGCCGTTTATAATAGCGTATTTATGCAGAAAACCCTCGCAAATTAGTACCGGAAAGACGTGGTGCCGAACGCGGCCGCGATATAGAAGCGTCCCTCCGGCGGAGGACGGCGAGGACGTGTTTGTTCGGATGCTCTCTGCTCTTTCCCGTGTTGCTCTTGGCCTTCAATGAATCGCTCGACGTCAGGCGGACGTTTCCTGGCAGCTCGGAGCTGCTCTCCATTAGCGTCCTGGCTCCGGGATGCCGCTCGTGGAAGTCGCTGGTAATTATGGGATGCGGGGGAAGGCCAATCCAGAGCCGGTTCGCTCGGAGGAGGCAGAAAACCACATATTTACATTACAAATCATCATCAAACAATGCGCCCGACCGCAGGACAAATAGGACGCAGCGTTCGGAGCGGGACGGGGTGAGCGGAGGGGAGGGTCCCATCCAGATTCAACGGACTGCAGTCCGTAGGGGCTTAGCTTTGGCCCAAAATTACATGGTGAGGTGGCTCGCTGTGTTATTTGTCCAAATGATCGATTTGCTCGATGCCTCCTTCGCCGAGACCGTTCGGCCACATCCTTCTCCAATCCCCCTGCGGTCGCTTCAGCCCAAACCCCACGAGACTTGATTCATTTGAGGCGCTTTAAAAACTCGACTCGATCGATGCCGCCTTAAATGATTAAGTACAATCAACTTGATTTAAATGACATTAAACCAGCTTTAAAAAGTCCAAATCTAAAAAGCACAAAAAGTTGCTATATTAATGATAATACAACTTCTTAAAGCACAGTTCTTTGGTCCGTGTTTTAATTTAAACAGTAAAGTTTGCATTCAAAGCGTTAGTTAAACCGTTAAAGCATTCATTTTGTTACATTTTTTGGTAATCATTTTGTATTTAAGCACAAAATCGAACTTGTTTTCCTCTCTCTGTGTTGTTAATAGGTTGTTAAAGATTTAATGCATTTATAAAACAATTAATGCGTGTCCATTATAGCCACATATGTGTACAAAGGCTTTTTAAAATCGAGATTTATGCATAATTAATAAACAGGCTTTGCATCGATGTATGTTTCGGTAGGATGGAGCAAAAACATCTGAATATCGAGAAAACACTGTTAAAGTTGTTCTAATGCAATGCTTGATGCATGTTTGGCACGAAAGACTGCATACAGTAGATGCGCTTGTCGTCGTGTATCTGATGCGTCCCACATGAAAGGGTTAAAGGAGCTTCATATCGCGAGCCCACCGAGCTGCGGGAGATGAAAGTCCGGACATCAAATCAATACTCCAGTCGATAAAAACATGACGAGAGATTAAAGAGCAGAGCATCAGGCTGCGGCCGGCTAATAGAGCGCGCCTGAGCCAATCGGACGAGGCTTTAATTGATGCGAGGCGGAATAATGCGTGGAGGTGTTATAATGGTCACGAGCAGATCTTCAGAGGCTCCTTTAATCAAACTGCTCTTCAGACACATTAGAGCGCGCGTCACAACTGCTCCTGCGCTGGCGTCCTTTGTGCGCCGTGTTTGATATTCGGTCGAACTAGTTTGCATGCAGTGTTATTGAATTCTCACCCGCCGGGACATGAAACAGGTGAGAAGATCCTACGATGCTGATCAGAAGACCACAGAGATGAGAAGCACCTGTCGAATGATGTTTTGAAAAATGCTGGCTGGTTGGGTTTCCAGCACGATGCCAAATACCTCCGTTTAGGTTCAGCGGAAGAAAGACGAACGTCACAAGGTGTCTTTTTAGGTGAACCGTCGCTTTAAGAAGCGCTCGAATCATCAGCTCCTCTTAAAGTTAAAATATCCTCCGAACTTGTCTTTATTGAACTCATCCGGTTGTTTCAAAGGTAAATCATCACGACGTGACACTTAACAAATATTAGTCTGACTAGGGATGTGAACAAGTGAGAGACTGATCATGCAAGCTCTCAGAAAAAAAGGTACAAAAGCTGTGACCGGGACGGAACCTTTTCAAAAGGTATACTTTTGTACCTAAAGTGTCTGTATTAGTACCTTAAGGGTGCACGCTGTTACCTAAAGTGTACGTATTAGTGTACTTAGGCATACTTAAAGGTACCTTTTGAAAAGCTGCGGCCCTCGTGATAGCTTTTGTACCTTTTTTTCCGAGAGCGTGACCTTTTGAAAATAACGTGCGTTTGAGTTACAATCAGAAAAAGTCATATTTTCGAGGACGAATGGTTTATAGTTTTTCAAGAATTGCACAAAGGAGCACTCTTTTAATTTATCTCAGTGACTTCCTTAACAAGATGATGTTGGTGATTGGGGTTTTTTTGTGCGTCTCGTGTCGACAGTCATTTGTTTTCAAATAGAGAAATATTTGTGACCTACTTTGGCGACACTAGCGCCCTTGAATTGACACCCTTTGTGTATTTCGTCTCTTCCAATAAAAAAATGAGGGCCAAAAGAAGCCAAAGCATGAGATTACTGAGAGCTCCTCCGATGGTCGTCTTGACCTGCTTTCGCCCGCGTCTTGGAGCGTGTGGGTGTTTGACGTCAGCCCAGATCTGCTGTCGCTGACAAACGCACAGATATCCTTTGCCAGGATGTATTATCTCATGCTGTGACAGGAAGTGATGTCACAGATGAAAGTTCCTATGACTTGATTTCCGCTTCCCACCTCATTCGAATTTAGCGCTGCTTGTTTATATGTATATATGTGAATACATACATAAATGTGTGTGTGTAGCAATTTTATTTTATTATTGCAAATTAACATAGTTTTTTAAATTCTAAAATGCTTTAAAATGCAATTTATTAAGCTGAAAATACGGCGATTTATTATCAATGTTGGATTATTTGATGAATAAATGCTTTAAAAGATCAGCTAATTTTTCTTTAATACTTTTATGCGTCGATAAATCGATGTAAATTGAATAAATGATTTTTTTTATTAAAAAAAGCGACAGTAGACTTGTGGCGTCAGAAAAGATGTCTACTGTAAATAAATGCCGTTATTCGTCAGATAAAGTTCCAGCATCGATAATAAATCATCCGACTGGAGTAAAGATCTCAGAAATAAATGACAGCTTAAAGCGTATTAAATAGAAAATCATTCGAAATTGTGATAATATTTCACGTTATTGCTGTTTTTTGAGCAGAGCGCACCGATACGTAAAAACACGCTGGGCATTAAAAAGCATATAAATATATAATACTTATGCACATAAAGTTCTCTCTCTCCCGCTCATGACGGCCGTGTTTTTTCTGCTGCAGTGTAAATCAAAAACACGGGCCTTTTCCATCGGGAGTTCGGTTAGCAAACACACAAAGCATCCGAAAACATTTTCTTCATGAAGAAGCCGCAGGACCGGGCCGCTTCGAGCCGCTTTCCTCTGGCTTCATATGATTGATATCTGCAGCCACATCTGAGATGGTTTGAGCTCAGCTCCGATAATTAGAATCATCTCTGAGGTCTGCGAGGAACGTCACAGCTTCAGACTAAACATCAAAATGTGTCACCTTTTAGCTTTGTGCCGTGTTTTCCTGCGGGTTGTTCCTTGGTGTCCAGTGCTGGGCCTGAGCGTCTTTTTAATCAGTTCGGTGCGTCATTGCGCTTTAAATGAGTCGTTCATCAGATACAGGCAGAAAAAAGCGGTCTATTATTCAGTAAAATCTCCCTCTCACTGGCTCTGGTGACGGTGTCCACTGATAGCCGCTTTATTATATCAAAAAGAGCAGCTTGGACGCTGAAGGTCATTTTGCGTTCCTCTGAAATAGTTTTCTCCACCCCCGTTTTAAAATAATTATCGGGTATATTTTGAGTAAAAAGCTCCAAAATGTTTTGTATATACGTTCTTATATTTTTACAATTTTTCCGAGCTCTAACATGTTTTATGAAGCACCGGTGGAGTAAAAAAAAACGTTTTTATTTTTGTATTAATCGATTAATTTTGTATAATTGATTGTGCGTTTTTCTAGTTTTGCCAAGCTCTAAAATGTAACAGTATAAATGATATTTTACCATTTAATAATATAAATTGAGTGAAAAAAGTTTTTAGTTTTACCAAGCTTGTCTGAACTGATAAACAATTTACAATTTGTCTAATTTAAATACAAATTATGTATTTTTCTAGTTTTACCAAGCTGTAAAATATTTAGTGGCGTATAATTAAAAAAATTAATAATAATAAATAAGAGTAAAAATATATAATAATATAACAAAACAAAAAAAAATATATATATATATATATATATATATATATATATATATATATATATATATATATATATATATATATATATATATATATATATATATATATATATATATATATATAATTATTCAGTACACCATGGACAACTGGGCAAGCCATATTTTTAAGTAAAAATTTTCCAAAATAATAAATAAAAGAAAATGATTGGCTATAAATAAAAATGATGGCTATAAATGGATATAAATTGAGTAGAATTATGGCATTAATGGGTAATATTGTATAATATGCACGCTAATATGCAACTAGTAAAGAGACCCTAAAATAAAGTGTCCCCAAATCCATGATCCTCGTGAAAGCTGTCGGAGTAAGCCAAGCTCTAAAATATTTTATTAGGTATAAATAGGTTCAAAATAAGTTCTAAAATTATTCATTGGGTATAAATTTCAAAATAGTTTTGCCCGGCTCAAAAGTATTTTAATGAGTGTAAAAAGGTGTAAATCAGGGGCCGCTGCCTCGCGCCGCTCGGATCGCTCCCAGTCTCCAGGTGTCCCTGAGCTCAGGTTTGAGGACGGACCCCACAGGCTGCCGTAGCCATGGGAACGAGGGCCCGGCCCCGCGGGTGGCATCCAGCAGAGCGGCGTGAATTAATCAGAGGGAATAAATTACTACATGAAAGGGCCTGCTTCCCCCGTCCATGCATATTTGAGGCAGCGCCGCTCTCTGATTTCAGCAGATCCGTCTCTTCCACGCTCCAAACACGCTCCTCGTGATGAACGACAGCAGCCCTCTTCTGACCCCCCTGGACATGACTTTTCTGTCCGACACGCTCATAACTCGCTCTCACGTCTCCAACGTTTATTAATAAGTCAAATAGACTAATTAATAGCCGTGCAGAGTAACACATTAATGGACTCATAAACGGCCAGTAAGCGCTAAGATCAATGATCAGGCTTTTGTGAAAGAGCGACGCACTTCAGCATGCTTTTTATTTGTAATCATTACTACAAAAGAACAGAATTGTGCACCGAATGTTTTCCTATTAAATGAGTTTTAGCTTAAATCGATATTAAATGCACTTTTTTATGTAATTTAATAATTACTCGTAATGCCTTAGAAATATGGTGAATGTACTGGCAAGCATTGAACTAAAATAGAATTGAATGCCAAATATTTTAAGACTACTCTATAAATATTTTAGTAACGCTTTATCTTAACCAGTTGCTTATTTGCATGAATATTACTTGAATATTATTCCTTTATTAGTGCCAACTAGGCAGATATTAATGCCTTATTCTACATCCCTAATCATACACAATACCTAAACTTATTAATAAGCGTCAAAAGAATTATTAAGGGAACAGTCATAGTTAATAGGGAATAAACGCTCCATATTTTGATGTTTCCAATATTTTATTTATTAGTTATTAACGTTTTGTAAATACTTGTGAAGATGAAATAAATATAATGCCGAATAAAATAGCTCAAAAATATTTTATTTGATATAAAATCAGCTTAA
Source organism: Puntigrus tetrazona (assembly GCF_018831695.1). Lineage (NCBI taxonomy): Eukaryota > Metazoa > Chordata > Actinopteri > Cypriniformes > Cyprinidae > Puntigrus > Puntigrus tetrazona. The sequence goes on from NC_056719.1 coordinate 17,368,383, forward strand.
CTAAAAAACATTTTATTTGGCATAAATTGTGTAAAAAAAAAAAATTTTTTTAAATATTCTAAAAGTAATTCTAAAAGTTCTAAAATATTTTGCGTATGTATTGAGTAAAAAAAAAAAAAGTTTCTATTTTTTTCCAGGCTCCAATATTTAGTTGAATGCAAATATTTTAATAAAAAAACCTTTTAAGATGAGTTAATTCATTAACTAACAAGAACCAACGCAGAACAGCACATTTATTACAGTATTTCTTCATCTTTGTTCGTTCATGTTAGCTTAACTAATGTTGTGAAACAAGTTGTGATGTTAGTAATGCGCTAGTCACCGCTAAAACTAGCATCCTAGAGAGGTCGCATGAATCACAAACAGCTGCAGGCCTCGTTTTCATCGATATTATGTGAGTTATTTAAAGAAAAGCTCGCTTTTTCCAGTGCACTTATTCAGGAGACGTGGAGTGATGTTTGATGTTTCTGATAAGCTGAGCGTACGGACGGAGCTCGGGGTTAAAACTTGGCTGTTTCTCGGTGTTAGGTGTTAGCCTCACACTTCCCCCCCGTCCGTCTTCAGGCTCCAGCCTTTGATGTTGTAGCCATTAGTAAAGAGCCGTCCAATGACACTTCCTCACACACACACACACACACACACACACTGCCGTTCCCAGAGGCATTACCACCAACAGTTCCCGTCTGCCTCACCTCGGCTGGCGGAGGCTCCGGTCTCTTTCATCTGAGGCTGCCGCTCTGTTGTGATGCTGTAATTATCATCATGCTAACTGCCGGCAGCGGAGCTGTGAAGGAAAGGTGCGTGTACGATAAGTCTCCTCGTGACGCCTCGGGAAGCTCCGGGAGCCCTGATTATGACGTTCGGCCTGTGAAAGAAATCACGAATCGGTGGCCGAGGAACAAAACGAGGAGTAAGCATGAATGAGGATGTTTTTCCGACAGGATGAGCGACTCGCCACTGCAAAATAATACATAGATGAGTATTAAGATCATAACTGGGGTCACTCTTGAGATCGTGCAGTGCATAAGAAGTCCAAAAGAAACCTTATATGTGCATGTATTGTTTATATTTAATATGCACGCACACACACACACACACACACATACATATATATATATATTTATTTATTTATATATATATTTATATATATATATATTTTTAAAAAATATATATATATTTATTTATTATATTATATATATATTTATATATATATATATATATATATATATATATATATATATATATATATATATATATATTTATATATATATTTATAGATAATATCAATTATATGAATACACATATATGCATGTAAATATATACAAGTACATGCATAATAAATGCACAAGGTAATACTTTATTTTTTGCTTTTTAGCAAGTTACTTGAATATTAGTCATTTATTATACACATATTTATTCTACATGCCTAATCCAAAACGTAACAAATCCCGCTCTATTAGTGCGCAGAGCGTCACCTGTTCTATTTCTGTTAGCATGCATGCATTATATTACAAAAACCTTTATTTTGGATGCATTTAAAGTAATTATGAGGCTACTAATAAAAGCTACTTTTATTATGCATGATATATAAAGTGTTGCCGGAAATGCTTCTCACATATTCATGAAACATCTCCTCTTTGGAGATTTAAGGCAAGTCAGAGCTTATTTATAGGTATTTTAATTCAAAGCACCGGTCTCAGTCAATAAGAAACTGTCGGTTTAGAGATTTGGCTTTATTTTCGATCCTACTGTAAATAGAAAACCTGGTCAAAAAAAACCTAGAGAAATACCCCGCAGACTATTTCAATCATCACTTTTGTCACAAACAGTTTTACAAGCGTCTGTGCGTAAGCAAATTCATTTTTTTCAGTATTTCTAAGTAATATCGAGTGTGGAGATGGGTTTTTTTGCTCAGGCGAGGTGCTTCCCTCGGGCACCGAGGCCAGCTTCAGAAATACCCGGCAAATTCAAAGAGTTTCATAAAGCCAAGTTTCGTTTTGAGCAATCCAGTCTTGACTTTATTGTCTTTATTGTCAAACGCGTTCGCTCTTATTTACGGTCTGTTTGTTTCCTTGTTTTTGTTTGGCCTCTCCATAGATGGTTTTAATTGATTTATTTCAGCGGTGACGCTCCGTTCAAAGCGTGCTTGTGAACCGCAGGACAGACAGCCGTGGAGTTGTTTTATAGTGCGTGTCCCTGTTTGTGATAGGATCGGGACACTTGTGGCTCTGCGTGTAGTTATTCGTCTTCGTGTCGTCTCTCACACTGTAAACAAGACTCTTTCTCAGAGTTATTGCTTCTGAGAGAGGCGCTGTAATGAATAAGCGCTTCTTTGTTTGTTGGCACTTTATCAGTCATCTGGTTTTAGCGAGCCACGTTTTATTCAATTATTTTGAGGGGCTCATCACTGAAGCCGTTATGACTTCATTTTATGGAGATGGAGGTTATTGTGCATTGTTATTGACGCTGTTGAGGTTATTGTGTGTTATTGATGTTCATGCTCGTACATGAATGCATTTGATGTCGGTGCGTGTTCACCTACTTCGATCATATACAAACATACGCATCGTTATAATGTTGTTAAAATACCGGTTTTCTATTGTTATGCACTTTAAATTATGCATTTTTAGCAGCCACATGATGCTTTACAAATGCATTATCAATGTATATATTTGAAAAAAATTTGGTATATTTTAGAAAAAAAAATAAAATAATAATAAAAAAAAAAAAAAAAAAAAAAAAAAAAAAAAATATATATATATATATATATATATATATATATATATATATATATATATATATATATATATATATATATAACTTTTTTAATGAGGAAAAAATATATATATATATATTTCCTGAATAAAAAATAATTCAAAAACCGACCCCAAATATTGGACTGGTAGTGTATATGATTATGGAAGTAGGAAATGTATACTTAACCATATTTTGGGAACAGATTTGTAACAAGAATTTGTAAAAAGTTGACAAAACACCCTTTTGCGGATGTCCTGGTTCGTAAAAACGGTTTACATATAAATACGGTTGTCATTGCTTTTAATGTTAATATGTGAAACATGTTCTGTTAGGGTGTGGGTGGGGTCATAGCGTTTATAAAAACAATAGAAGTCCACGTAATTTCCCCGGGCAGATGCTTGAATAAGCGCGCAGGTGTGTGAACTTTAGTGTAATCTGCGAAAAATGGAAAACAACAAAATTCATTGCACTTTTCGGACACTATCTGGTGACTCAAGTAGAAATGGAGTAGAAATGGAGACTTGTCGTAATAAAAGCATGCATTAAATGCACGAATCGAAGCGGTTTTCGTGTTCTTCCAGACTTTTGCGAGCAAACAGTGGCACGCACGAGCGGCGGTGAGGTCCGGGTCTGTCGGAGGGGGTTGAGTGTGTTTAAACGTGCCTCTGTTGTTATGTCTGCGTCTCCTTTGAAGTTCCTCAAACCTCCGACTAAGTGGCACTCATTTTCCCCATCTCACAGATCTGGCAGAATTATTTCCAGATTGCGGCGCGGTGTCAGGCGTAGCGTAGCTCCAGCGGCGTCACGATGCGAGCTCTCGTCTCTTCACGGATGCACCGAGACGAAATCGACCTCGATTCTAATAAACCCACGCGCATTTACCCTCAAGACAACAGGAATAGATGCACGGCCTCTAAAGACCACTGTGGAAATTTTGCTTATCTCACTTTCACTCAGTCAGGAAGTGCAGTTTTTTCTCAGTTACAGTAATCTGAAGCGGAATCTCTCCACGACTTTCTCAAAGCGTCGGTGTGTCCAGTGTCTGAAAGAGCGATCTTCGTACAGACGGAGAGCCAGAATCATTGACAGAAAGCGAGATGTTTAATTAGAGTTCCTCTGGTGGATTAATCGTGGGTAAACTACAGCAGGTAAATATGCCAGCTGTAAACAATATTGATTTCTGGGTCTTAAAGGCGTAGCTCAGGCAAGAATCTTAATTGCCATCATTTGCTCAAACCTGGATGAGTGTCTTTCTTCTTTAGAAGGTGTTTCGAAGAACGTTAAGAACCGAACAGCTGACGGCACCCATTGACTTGCACAGTATTTTTTTCCATACTATGGAACCCAGTGGGGACCAGATGGACAGCTATATAGTTATAGCTATATATATATAGCTATATAGTATGATCAAACTATATAGTAGGCTTGGACTTTTAGTGTTTTCTGCTGGTGCGTGAACGAAACATAAGCTAATATTATTTGCAGGCCGTCCTGTTAATAAATAATCTGTACAGCTTGGTATCCCGTCCCGTGCAATCACGCAATCATGGTTTCAAACACGAAAAGACATAAACAATGACCTCAAAAAAGCCATTTAATAAGCATGTTAGTAATTAATAAACTGTATAAATTAATCATTCCAGAGAGGAGCAATATGCGCTACATTACACATATATTTTTTATTTATTACAGCCACAGTTTATGTGTTTATATTACAACAATGAATCAGAATAGAAACGATTATAATCACTGTCAAGCGATTTTAATGTTTGTGCAAGTCGGGTTTGTTATGCATTTTATATTCACTTAATACCTTTTTTATTCCGTTTTTATCTAAATGAAAATCGCGAGTTCAGTTTCGGTGGAGCAAAATGGTCCAAAACATCGTGGTTCGCTGTCTCTCTGGTGTTTGCAGGAGGCCAGTCGAATGCAAGTAATTCAATGGAGAACATGCTGATAAAATACTGACGAAACATGACATGATTTCCGCTTTTGAATCCAGCTTTGGGTAAGAACGCAGTTTGGACCCCAGCGCAGTAGAGCTTTATTCGGGGATGGCGGTACGTTACTGTTTTTCTTCTGGGTTGTAGATCTCATCGCTACTACTACGCCGCTCCTAAATATACTTCCTCCAGGCATATTATCATAGAGACCAAAGGTTCATCTGATTCAGCGTTCTTGACCACATCAATGGCAACATAAAGCGTGTAAAATGAACGCGTCAAACACATCAGTGCTCAAACAGGAGATTAAAGACGTAACACTCAAAGCGTCCTCTAATTTCCGCTTCAAAAAAGCACTTCGATTTTTAAAGCAAAGAATACATTAGACGGGACGGCGTTTGAGACCCGAGGAGCCCAGGGGTCGCCGTGTCCATCGGTGGTCAGTATTAAAGGACCAAACCTTCAGAACAAGTCATGCCTGCATTGTCGTTCAAAGAAACGCCGGATAAAAGGATAGAACCACATGCAAATAGGTTTCGCGCTCTGATATATAATAGCCACGTTCGTTTGATGCCGTATGAACTCTAGACTCATGCAGCATTTATTTTTGTTCGGGGGGAAAATATGGTGCTGCTCATCAGGAACTAAATACGTCTTTTTGAGATAAGTGTGTTGGGTGAAATATCAGGCGGTGTTTCATCTCAGTCTAAGTGTAATTAATTCTTAAGTGGCTCGAGATGTCCAGTGTCTAAGATCTCTGTGCTTTTGGTCATGTGTGAGAGATAAACGAGTGCTTGGGGCAAAAATGGCACTCAGAAATTGATCAAACACCTCCCGAATTTAAAACACGGAAAAAATGGCCCACCTAAACTGAAAACTGCTTAGGTTGCATGCATTGTTTTTGTGTGGCGTTGAGCATTATTACCACGTGCATTTGTGTTGAGCCAATCAGAAGCGTTTATCACTTCGTCTGGTGCATATCGTCGTAAAATTACAAAATTCAGACACTTTGTAAATAAAAGATGGATTCTCCTGGGTACACTGCATTATTGATTGTAGCGTAGGCTATCGAGCGATTCAGCGATGGAAAGCGTTCTTCATCCCCAGTTTGAATAGCATTAGTTTTATTTGTCACGTCGTTGAGGTGAAGTCTAGGACGTTCTGTTAATAAACATTCATAATTACAATATCGAGAGCTAGAGCGATTGATTCGGGTGTAGCGAAGCTTTCCAGAAATGGGCGAAAAGCGCTTTAGTCAGCTGAGCGGGAATCACACTTTTTGTAATTCATTCAAACAAAACATTATCGCACTGAAGTAGATGATTGAGGTTTTTTCAAGCACTGCAAAAAGCATGTTTATTTCATAGATTGAAAACACATTGAGCATTACGCAAGCTGACCGTAGCAAACGCTGTTGGCCTCGAGTAATTAAAAGAAGTCTTTAAAAGCTATCGGGCGGATGATTTATTTTTCGTGGCTTTAATCCCTGGGTTTGATTGCAGGTGTTTAATGGCCAGCGCCCGCTATGGAGAAACAGGACTTGGCCACACGTGGCAAATCTGTCAAATTGTGCAGGAAACGCAGTCTGAAAGTCTCTCGCACATGTGCGCAGATGAAAAGACGCTCATATGAAAGGCACAGCAGTCAGAAGTTTGGCCAAGAAATGCAGCTACTTCCAGCCATGCAACCGCCATGACGCATCGTGTCAAACAACATGCTGTTAGCATTAGCAAACTGGGTTTCACATGAGTTATTGAAGGCCATTTGTAAACACAGACATGAAAGCAAACAAGCTCTTGTGCTGCTGGCCTTGATCATCAAAGGCGTATCGATCAAATGGCTCCTTCCCATTGATTCCTTCAGCAAATGTATTCAACATCTGACACGCTCGCGCGCGCCGCTTTCAAGCATCAGACTTCGACTGACCAGCGTCTTATTGTGTGTGTGTTTCTCGCAGTCCAACAAAGTGTCGGTGGTCCAGCAGGGGATGCATCCTCTGACGCCGCTGCTGCCCTACGATCACTTCAACCCCAGTCCTCCACACATTCCCACAGACGTCAGCCAGAAACCAGGTAACACGTGACTCAAGATCGTTGGCTAATGCTTTCTCCTGATGTCCATCCAAACCCGCGAGCTGCGCGGTGTGCGCAATGTATTACATTTAGCCATTTAGCAGACGCTTTTATCCAAACGTGGACAACGGAAGCAGTCGAAATTGCTGAGCAACAACAGAGCAATGATTAGTTAGCCTTTTTTTCAATTGTATAATAAAAAGAAAACTGATAGAAAAAGAATAGAGAAAAAAAATGACCGTAATTGTAACAAAACCACTGAAAAATACTCTACAGTAAAAACCTGTTAAATGGTTAGCGGTAAAATCTTGTACAATTTACAGGTAAAAAAACGTTAATTGACATTTCCAGCATTCCCTGCATTGCATATCAAAATTTAGTTTGAATTTGATGTTTTTTTCTTTAAAATCGCTTAGTTTTTCTTATCAGCTATGTTTATTAGAGTTGCATGTTACATCTAATGTTGTTAAATGAATGTTTATTGCATATTTCAGTTTAATGGGTGTTTAGTGTTTGTGTGAAAGACACTGCACTTTCTATATATGTATATATTTAAAACTAAAGCTAGAGATGGGCTTTGATTCGTCACGTGACTTTCTCGTCACCACCTGCGTTTGTGCGAAACAGATTTCAGTACTTTAATAGGTTGGTTGTCACGCGTGTGGTAAACACGAGAGCAAACAACGAGTATAACGGAAAATAAAGAGTTTTAATCCACTCGGATCAAATAAACGATATCAAGGCAGGCAGGCAGGCAGGCAGATACAACATAACCACACGCAAATAAAGACGAGATCGGACAAACGGAACTGAAAACACAGGACTTAAGTACACAGGGTAATTAACACGACACAGCTGAAGATGATGATACGATTAACACGAACTAAAAGGGCAGGGCACACGACAAAAACAATAACAAAAGTCCGGAGAACGTGACATTGCTATATTAGTTTTATATTAATTAATCAAATTACGGTATTTAACTGTAAATTTAAGTTATAACCGCAAAACCTAAAACATTGTTACCACATTTTGTATAGTAGATTTATTTTTTTTGCTTTTTGTTAATTGTATAAAAAAACTGAATACAAAATACAAAGAAGCTACCGTTGGTTATTTTAGAATCGGAATAGAATTAGAATAGAGAGTGCTAGAGTTAGAGGGTCAAATAAAGATTGCTCAGATGGGCAGCTCATTTTACTGGGAGGGAATATTTAATGTAAAAGTCTGTGGGATAGCCGTTCAAATATTATTGAAAGATTTTACAGTCTTCAACAATAGTGACATGAAAGCGTTTTTCAGTGCATTATAAACGTTAGACATGCATTGCTGAAGCATGTTATAAAGACTATGTTATACTTCTCACCATTTACAACCTAGCTATGCCACGTAATCGCACAATACCCAGTTGCAAATAATTGACAATATACTATATATTACTTTTTTGCTGGGGTTCATACTGAAAAAAAGAAGTAAATTGCATTAACGGCATTATTAATATGTATTGTAAATAGGGGTGTTGAGTTTTAGCAGGGACATTACCCCCATCATTTAACCTTTAACCTTAGCATTCTGGTGCCCCTCCGAGGTACAAATCCCGAGGTGGGAATGCTAAGGAGGTAAAGTGATTGTTGTGTTAAATGAGCAACGTGTGAAAGGCAGGGTAGGGGATTTCGAATAGGCTAGCGAAAGCAAGCTAGCTTTGAAAGCATAAGATCCCACCCTCTCCAAAGCCACGCCTCCCCCAAAGCCACGCCTCCTCCAAAACACCATGAGAGACGACATCGCGCCGTCGGATTAGCTCGCGCTTCATTCACCCCTAAGAAATTATAATATTACAAAAATAAAAAAGGTATGCAAATAAATACACAGACAGGGAGGTAAGACAGCCTATCAGAGCCCTCGAACCGAGGAATATGATTGGATGAACAGTTTATAGTCCCACGCCTTCCACAGATGATATAAATACAAATAACAAGGTTTTTGAATCAGGTCACCTACACTAACATTACTGAAAGCAGCTTTAGAAATAAAGATGGCGAATCAATATCATAATAATGATTAATGGCCATTAGTGGAAATAAAATCATACTGTCAGTATGCAATTAAAACTGCCAGCAGGTGGTGGCAAGCAACAGTGACATTTATTCATCATTCATAATCATTCATTGAAGGAGTTCCTCCGAACAGCTGATTTCCTCAGTAATGAAGCAGGGGACTGTCTTTATGAATGTGCCAGTGAATCATTGGCTCACTTGTTTCGTACAAAAACAAGGATTCACTCAGTAATGAATCACCGCTGTGTTGTTCAGAGACTCATCGTTTGTGAAACTGAGCAAAACTGATCATCAAACTAAACAACATCTTACTGAGGAGATATAGATTGTAGCGTTTATATAAGTATTTGATATACTGATAAAAAGATCGCTTCGATTTACATTACAAGCATCAGAATTTCTTCAATTTTTGAGTAAAACTAAGCTGTTTTTTCTTTCATGTTCTCTCTATATCATAATATATCAGCCATAAAAGCCTGATGCATCAAATATGGTGACACAAAAACACATGGTCTTGTTTGTTGGATGACTAGTCGTCTAGTCAAGTGTTATTACCCGTCTTTACTACAGCACTGAGTTAACTTCCCCTACTTAACTTTTTTGATTTTGAAATTGATTGTTGATCAAGTAAAGTAAGTAGAAATGACAGATGCCGGCGTATTTCCCATTACCTGTACTTTAAAAGGGTTATCAAATGAGAACTCAAAACTTTGTCGTAGGTCTAAAATGAGCTTATATTGAAGCCAGTCTGCAGGAAGGACAGCTTGTGGAATGTTTTACTCTATGATGTAATAATGTGGATAAAAACTGCCTCTGGAGAAAGATCGATGCCTGCTTTTACAGCACTCCCTGTTTAGCCCCACCCACGATCCTACATCACTGCCTGTTTAACCCCGCCCATCAATCCTGCATCACTCTCTTGAACCCCACCCACCGATCCTACATCACTGCCTGTTTAACCCCGCCCATCAATCCTGCATCACTCTCTTTAACCCCACCCACCGATCCTACATCACTGCCTGTTTAACCCCGCCCATCAATCCTGCATCACTCTCTTTAACCCCACCCACCGATTCTACATCACTGCCTGTTAACCCCGCCCATCAATCTGCATCACTCTGTTTAACCCCACCCACCGATCCTACATCACTGCCTGTTTAACCCCGCCCATCAATCCTGCATCACTCTCTTTAACCCCACCCACCGATCCTACATCACTGCCTGTTTAACCCCGCCCATCAATCCTGCATCACTCTGTTTAACCCCACCCACCGATTCTACATCACTCTATTTAGCCCTACCCATCGATTTTTCAGCACTACCTGTTTAACCCCGCCCATCGATCCTACATCACCCTATTTAGCCCCACCCACCGATTCTACATCACTGCCCGTGTAACCCTGCCCAATCATCCTACATCACTCAGTTTAGCTCCATCTCCGATTCTACATCACTGCCCGTTTAACCCTGCCCAATGATTCTACATCACTCTGTTTAGCCCCACCCCCTGATTCTACATCACTGCCCGTGTAACCCCGCCCACCGATTATACATCACTCAGTTTAGAAAAAGACGCTGTACAGTTTTTAGTTTGTGGATAAACAGTCTTTGCATAACTTTTTTTAAATAAAGACCCAGACCACATGAGTAAGAACTTTTTTGTTCACTTAATTTTAGTAAAACACAAACCCTTCAAACACAGCAAGTGTTACCAATTGATGTGATTTTCAGTACGATCGAAACTAAAACTGACTATATATCACTACACAAGATGGCTTTTGACGCACAAACCTTGCTAACGTTAAACGTGGTCCTCAGAGACCTGAGGCGGTGTTTCTGGGTGGTCAGACACCGGATCACTTCACAGTGTGTGTAAACCAGCGAACCGTGTCAGACTCAACCACCGGGTCTGAAATGTGTCACGACTGAGCATCCAGGTGAAGTACACGGTGAACGCTTGAACCTCTGACACTTACTGTATGTGAAGGGTTTGTGTTTTACTGTACTGCGTTTGATATCTGGATGGTGTTTTCTCTGCGCTTGTGCTCCAGTCATCTCAGGCATCGCTTTGATCGGTTTCGCTTTCACGTCTTATATTGAAAGATCGTTTTAAAGGCCCTTCGCGTTTTCCATCAAGACCTGCTCGCTTTGCCTTCGGGAACGTTTCGCCGGCTCGTTTTGAAAGCGAGTTATTATAAGAGTCGTCAACCAGGAACTGGGCTTGCGTTCGCGAACGATGCACAACTACAACGTAAAGAAATTCATACACTGCAAAGTTTGGGAGCATTGTGATTCATAAATGAAGTCTGAGATATTATTGCAACGTGTTTTAAAACTCTTTCCTATAATCGACGTTCGATCAGGCATCGTTGCTCTAGTCTGAAGAAGACGTTTCGTGATTAATAACTTTAGTACCGTAATAACTGAGCAGCAAATCGTCATGGAATCAGGAAAATATGACAAATAAAAATTCAGATAAACACATTCAATATTACTGTTTTAATTACGGTACTGTTACCGTTAAACATGCAAAGTGCATTTTAGCGTAAATTATTTATTTTATTTATTAATTTGCAATTATATTTTAAATTTAGTTAATCTCATTATTATTCTTAGTCCTCCTAATTATTTTTAGGATTATTGCATGACAGTTGATTTAGTCGCTATTACTTTAGCAGTCAGTATACTGTAACATACCGTAACGGTGCAATTACGTCAGTTGCGTCTAAACATGCACAGTCCTGCAGATTGCAGTTGATGAGCTCTAGTTCATGCGCGAAAAAATATAAATATTGCGCTTTTTCCAGATGTACCGCAATAATGCATTTTCATTTGTATACGTATCCGTACATTTACGCTTCCGTTGCTCGAACAGTGAAACGAAACGGTCGCCGCGGTGTGGGGCAGGGCTCGCGATGAAGCCACAAGGAGATCCGCTTCTGACCTTCTGATCAGGACAGGCAGGGATGAGTGGACCGGTGAGGTCTCTGAGAGCTTCTCAGGTAGAGCTCGTCGACTCAGTCACATTCCAGCGTGGCAGGTTTATTGAGGGTTCGCTTCACAAACAGGCCCAGAGCAAATGCAAATTACAGTCATCACGCAGCATTCTTCGGCAAACACAGGTTGCTCGGGGTCGCTCTTAACTGCGGGGCGCCGCTGACAAATGACTTCCTGCAGAAAAGCTCAGTGACGCTCCTGCTTTGTTGTCCGCGCAATTATAAAATCGCAGAACGCCATCGGGATGGTTTTTCATAGATTTACCGTCCGGGAGGCGTCCTGACCTCCGTAATCCCCTCTAGAGCTTCAGAAGACGACTTAACAGTGTCTCAAAGCGCGCTCGGGTTCGCCAAAATGCCAGTCAAAGGTCAGAGATCTCAATATGAGCAGCTCTCCGGCTCTGAACTCCTACTGCACGACGGCTCCTGACTCATCTCGCTGTCGTTTCCGTTTATAATAAGGCATTTTTGAAGAAACATCTGCTGACGCTTAAATTAATCATTACTGAAGGAGTTCTGAGAGAGCGGGCTCCTGAAGTAGAGAGAGATCTGTGCCGCTCTGAACGCTCTTTACCGTGTTGTGTAACTGAGGTCAGGCCTTCACCGTATAATCTGTGTCTCAACATACGAGAACATGAACACATGTTGCACAATTTATAAAACTGCCATCAAATACACACTAAACCTCCAAGCTCCTCACAGAAACCCAGCAAAATAAAACACAACTGCTATAATAACGTAAAAACATAATAACGTAATAATTAAAAACAAAAGCATTTTAAAAGCACTGTAAACCTGAATATAAAGGACCGACGTATAAGAATCAATACATTTTAATCAATTTGTTAATGTTTTATACGTTTATTTTATTACCGCTGTTTCCGATAATGATGCGTATTAAAATCATAAATCCAGAAAAATTTAAAGAATTAAATAAATTAAAATAAATTAAATATTAAATAAGAATTAGAGATAAATAAATAATTACAAAACATATAATATGACTTTTAAATAAATAAATAATAATAAATAAAAACTATAAATAAGGGGGAAATGTATTTAGGCAAAAATAAAATGTTTGGAGAAGTAGCATTATGCTGTATTGCATTATTTTCATTAGGCTATAAAATCTATTTTTGTTTTAGAATTTAAAGACTACCTTTTATATTTATCAATAGGATATTTTTAATTATTAATAAGGCATTAAGGCATTTTGTATAAATAAATAAATGGATGAATATTCAGGACAGCGCCGGCTCGGGATCGAAGTTTAACGAATATTTGCTTTCGGGATAAAAGCAGCTTGTAAATGTTCTGTCAGCTCCTCACATTGTCTCTGTGTGCGTCTGGGGCCGGGGGCCGGGGGCCGGGGTAATGGCAGGTTCCCGGCGTCTTAATAACGGCCGTCCTCTCTCTTCGTCCCACAGGTGTTCACAGACATCAGTCGCAGGAGATCTCCGGCTTCTACTCGCTGCCTCAGGGTCAGATCACTCCGTCCATGAACTGGTAAGACACCTCGACCTCTTCCTCAGATCTGCTGACGGAGGAGAGCGGGAACGCTTGGGGTTATTTAATATAAGAGGATGTTTTGGTAACACTTTACAATAAGGTGTCATCAATTCTCTCTTAATATAGCATGCTCAGAGACATGAAACTTGAAGGCTTCTTTTCTATAAATCATGTAATATTTAAGTATTCAGTGAGTGGTTTAAGATGAGATCTTGATTTAAAGGGATAGCGTTTCTTTAAAAAGGTGATTATTAAAAGTTGCAGTATTAATGTATTTCTCGCAATGTAAAAAAAAAACGCATTATTATACGAGTTTAACATTTTATTTTTTGTAATATCTTATGTCCCATTCTACACTTTGTGCCGTTATTACATTGTTTATTGCTGATATTAATCTGTTAGGTCTTCTGTGTGATGAAGTGGTGAGCTGATCGTGATTCAGATTGAGCTGACAGATGTTTTCATCACGCAGTGTGTGTGTGTGTGTGCGTGTGTGTGTGAGTGTGTGTGTGTGTGTGTGTGTGTGTGTGTGTGTGTGTGTGTGTGTGTGCGTGCATGTGCATGTGTGTGTGTGTGTATTGGTGGCGTCATGCTCTCCATAAACGTGACGTCTGTCCAGGCCTGAGAAAACAAGCTGTCACCTGAAAACATGAATAATTCACCGGTCGTTGTTCAAAAGTGAAGATTTGAAAACATTCACACTCTGCAACCAGAAAGCGTAATTTTGATATTGATGAGGTGTAAAGCAGACCAGAATAGACATGTCAAGAGTGCAACCCAATGGATATTTACACCTAAATTTAAGATTTATGTTTTTGAATTGCATATGAAGTGTATGTAAAAAAAAAAAAAAAAAAAATATATATATATATATATATATATATATATATATATATATATTTTTTTAAATTATTATTTATTTATTTTTAACATTAAGTTGTCCCAACTAGCTTCAGTGTGTGTGTGTGTATATATATATATATATATATATATATATATATATATATATATAGAGAGAGAGAGAGAGAGAGAGTTGTCATTTTTGTTTCAGGTACAGTTTTAGTTAGGTATAGTTATGAATGTGGCCCTGCGTGATCATAAAAGAGCGTGTGCGTCGAGGTCTCCCGCTCCTATTGGTCAGATGAACAGTTAGCCCCGCCCCGAACACGTCGAGTGTTTGTAAAGCGGCGAGTCTTTAACCCTGTCCCCGACCCACAGGCCCAATCAGCCTGTCTATCCCCTGCCCTCCTGCGGCTTCAGACAGTCCTTCTCGTCCAGCCTCCAGAGCAGCTCGTCCTTCCCCAGGTACAGTACCAGCCCTCGGCTGAGCTTCCGCTGACCGCATCGCCACGCTTCAGCCGTGTGTGTGTGTGTCGCCCCGGCCCAGCCACGCTTACACCGACTCCAGCGCGTCCGCCGAGCTTGCAAGCAGTTAAATGTGTGTGACCCCGGAGCACAAAACCAAAATCTCAATAAATGATCTCTCCGTCGGCGTGTGGTTTGTTACCATTGGACAGTATTTGGCTGAGATGAATCAAAAAATCTGGAATCTGAAGGGGCGGAAAAATCATAGCAATGCATATCACCCATCAGAGATTGAGTTTTGATATATTTATGTTAGGTAGTGAGCAAAATATCGAGTGTTTTTGGCATAAAAGAGAAAAGGATCATTTTGCCTCGTGCAATGTGTTGCTGTCTGTTGCTTGAAACGCACCTGTGCCGCTGGCGACTGCTTCTGGGCTTCATATAATGGAAATAACGCTGGTTCTGATGAACGATTAAACCGTGGACACGGTCCTCAATGCAAAAATGTGTTTGTGGTACCGCTCTTCAAGTGAACCCAACTGTGATGAACAGCAAACCAGCAGCTCGCTTGTGATAAACAATGCTAGCGTGATGTTAGCGGTCATTATTTGTACCAATTAGACTAAATGAACCTGGAACACTGCTTTAATGTGCGTAAGCTATCCTGTGAATCTCATCTAGCTGTCTAGTAGTGAACCAAGGACGTCTTCTATTGTGGTGTGGGTCCGTCTGACCTATACTGGGTTTATAAACTGCTTGAAACACTGGTTAGACTTGTTTGTTCTTAAACGTCTTTCTCATTCAGAGCCATGCGTGTGCAAGCCTTTGACCCCTCAGGTGCGTTTCGGAAAGACTGCATGCATTTGGTGACTACAGCCATGTTGGGATCAAATCAGCCCCTTCTGGTCTCCATCGCCTCGTTCGAATAAATGCAAAAATTAGATGGGTTCAGTTCGAATTTATAAGCCTTTACCGTCACGTTTTATCGATTTAATACATCCTCACTAAATAAAAGCGTTCGTTTCTTTTTGGAGGGTAGAGGATGGCGTTTGAATAAATCCTGCTCTTCTTAATATTGTATTCATCAAAGAACCCTGATGATAAATTATTATAATTTTTGAAGGATCGTGTGACACTGAAGACCAGAGCCACGATCACGGAAATGAATCTGAAAGGATAATTAAACGGAAAGCCGGTATTTTAAATTGTGATAATATTGTACGGTATTAACGTTTAATTAAAAACAAATGCATCCTCGATGAGCAGAAAAATATTTAAAATATATCTAAATTTTTTAAGAAACAGTAAAACGAGTCTCTGACCAGATTAATATTTGCATGACTTTCTAAAGTGTTTTTTTTTAGTGTATTTTTGTCAAAGAGCATGGAAACTATCAGGGGCCTGTTTTAACCCGTGACACAACATGGAAGTTAATAACGGCCTTGTGATATTTTTTGTTGCTTTGGTACTTTCTTGTGTTTCTGCGACACACACACACACACACACACACACATGGTTTGCAGAGTCCATGTCTTCTGGAGGGTTCTTCAAGCCGTTTGTTTGGTCAGATCAGTCTCAAAGTGGATTGGGCGAGGCACAAACCCATCGCTGTGGCTTTTCCCATCAGACGTCATCCGCCATCAAATCCTTCCTTTGTAACCCAAAACCCGAATTAGACGAACAAATCATGTTAATATGCTTACACGCAGTAATAAATCCAAGCTGCGGAGATGGTTTTATTCGCTTGTCGACAGGCGACGCACATCTTTGTTCAATTCTTCTCGTGTCAAAGGCACAAATCCAAGCCTTCGAGTGTGTCTTTGTTGAGCCGTAATCCTCTCCGCTGTCCTTTCCCGTCAGGATCGGCTCTTCAAATATCAGCGCTGCTGTAGGATGTTTGTCTCGCAGAGATTGGGGAGTTTTTATGAACCGCTTCAGACGGCGTGCTTGTTTTCCCTCGGGCAGGACGAGGTCGTGTGTGTTTTGCAGTGAGTGCTTGCGGCGCAGAAAGAGCGCCAGCTGCTGGTCACATGACGCAACGCTTGTCTTTTCTCGTTTGTGAAAGTTTGTGGAAGCCGACACTTGACACTGTTCGCTAATTGTCAGCCTTTGGCGGGTTTTTGCGCAACAAAACACGCAGTTCTTGTGTAACGCGTACGAAATCTTTTAGGAAAACACGAGCAATCAAAACGGCTCGGTAATTCGTCACTAAACACACATCACTACACACGCTTGAGGAGTCCTCTTAAGACCATTTTTTTATGTCTTTACGCTGTTTAGGGCATTCAAAATGATTAAAAAAAAAATTTAAACGTAATTAAAAAATGATATATTTATCCATAGGTTATGTTACGTTCTCGGTTGAGGACATCGGGAATCAATTAATTAAAAAAATTTTTTTTAAGTAATTAAAAAATGATATATTTATCCATAGGTTATGTTACGTTCTCGGTTGAGGACATAGGGATTCAATTTCTTAAAAAAAAAATTAAAAGCAAGAAAAAGAGTTTTTAAATCACCAGTACATTTTTAATATTTTTTTAATAAAACTTTGATGATTCTCAGCTGTAACAGAATCGTTCAGTATGCTGTTTTTCTTTTAGCAAAATGTGTTTAAAACGGTCATTTCTCATTATGCACCATGTATCTACAAACTAAATCTAATTTGCGCGTTGATGCGTTTCGGAGGCAACATGTAGTGAAAAAAGTGCAATAATGTGAATGATAATTAGCAAGATTTTCATAATAATATTTAATGTTTCATATATTCTTTCATCATTGATTCGTTTGACATGTGTGACAGAAAATCTTATTTTGATTCGAAACCCCGTAACATTTTCCTGATTTATGTTGTTTGATTTAGTGACACAGTTATGGAATCTGTAATTGTAATTTAATTTCATGCCTTTTTGAAAACCAAGGAGAGGGAGTGACCCTGATGAAACGCCCGTGACGTCTTCATACATTCAGACCGTTCTTTCAACCATAAAAGCTTACAGC